>NC_090188.1:13477780-13595280 GCF_024679245.1 Pseudorasbora parva
TTCACAGTATTCACTGGTCTTCATGGAAACAGATACAGCGCAACAGTCCGGAAGTGAAAATCTCAATCAATTTCTCCATACAGACATGCCATGAGCTCAAGTCAGTGTCATTTTACATTCATTTTTTGAAAAATACGTTTAAATGCCAAATTAACAATAAAATACTACCTTACCCACAATTATGAAATGAGATCCACCAACCAAAGAACTTGCTGTTTTCACTATACATTGATATGCTAGATACTGAACCCCTTAGGGTTTTGTAAGTTGATGAAAAGGTAAAAATAAATCATAAAAATGTCAAATAAATAAACAGGGCTGCACAATTAATCAAAATTATATTACAATAGTGCGATGATCAAATTGCAGACGTTCTCGCTAGCAGCTCATTATCCACTTTTTTTTGCATCCCAGAGCAGCTCAATTCACAGTAAATGCTGCTCCACACAAACTGCATCACTATTTTCAAATTCGCACGCCCAACATTATTGTTGCCATAAATTTGCAGCATTTTAGCTCATTTATATGGAGAAGCGTGTAGAAATCTGTTGTCAACTAAACAGATTTCACAGGTGTTTTTCATTTTATTTTTTATTTTATTTTCACCAAAATAAAAGCTGGATGGACTGTTAGGGCCAGATTGACTAAACAGGTCAAATTAGCATGAGAGCGGAAGTGCAATTCCATAAAAGTGCCAATGGGAGTGAAAAGTTCTGCATGTGATCTACTGACGATGTGCAAATGAAAGAATACAGACAGATCATTTCCATAATGACCGACATAATTTACCAAGTGCAGAGCAAATTAGCATCTGGTTTAAGACATGCTTTTTTTGACAGTAAATAATGCCACAAACATCAGAAAATTGATGAGCAAACCTTAGTAAATCACCTTGCATGACTCATTTAAATACTCTTAAATACTGAAAGGGAACCTCCTACAAATGCATATGCAATAGTGTCAGCTGCCAAAGCAACTGTGTCCACACCTTTTCATTCTTGATTTTTCACAGCATGTCTTAAATAAATCTTAGTAAGTAAATCTTGATAGTAGTTTTTTAATGCCAAAAGAGTTGGTGCAAGCTGTTAGTAAATCTGCCCCTTAGTATTGTAACGTTGTATAAAATATTCGTATAATTAACCCTATTCATTGTATTACACGTGTGTTATTACAGTAGTACTTTATTTTTGGCCTTCTTTTTTATAATTAGAGTTAATGATATTAATAATAAATAATATATTTTTTTTTAAAAAACATTCTCTTGTCATGGACGTTTCAGAAGAAGAAATACAAGACTCTTTCTTATGAGTGAATGTTTACCTATTATAGTTCAAATCCCAATAAGAGGCACAATAAATATTTGTTGTGACCAAATTGTGCAGCCCTATACTCTAAATAAATCATTTTAAAACAAAAACATTTAAATTATTTACCTGCATGTCATGTGACCGTTAGCCGACATCAGAGAACATGTCAATGTGTTGTTAAATTATTAAAATATTCCCGTTAAAATCTCAGGAGAAAATGTTTTGTCAAAAGGATTCAGGTGACAAAAAATTTTTTGTCGGAATTGAGCGGATTAAAAGGCTTTTTTTATTATTTTAAATTGTGTTTTTATTTTATTTTATTTTAGAAGTTTTATAATCAAAAGCATTAAAATATCACAGCCACTAAAAAAGTGGGATGTCACTTTTGCACATTCATAAAAAAGAAAACCTTACTTTCTCTGCTAAAGTTGCTTTAATCCCAAAAACCATTGTGCACATGCCCCGTGAACAAATCCAAGATGGTGGACAAAGTGTGCAAAATGTTTGTTATTGTCAATTTAATCAAGTACTGATAACATTTGATGCATTTCTGTGCTTCTTAGTGCATCGCTTAGAAGCATGTTAAAGCCAAATTCAATGCCAAATGTAATTTGATCTCTTCTGAGTTTTATGAGAGGAGCTCTGTTTGTTTGTTGAGCAGCCCGTGTAGAGCGTTTTGTTTCAGTTAGCCGACTTTCATTTAAGGCAGCAGTCTATGTAGGCAGCAGCGCACAGCAAAACAGCTCTCTACATTCTGGAACAAATCAATCGTTTTTAACAGATGAGTGTACCAGTGCTTTGGTCTTTTCGAGCAGTGCTATCAGACTTAGTCACTGATTACACACAGTTACAAGCACAGGAAACTGTACATCTTCAGCTCAACAATGGCCAAAGCTTCATGCAAAAAGCCAGCAGGAAGTTACAGAAAATTACAGCACTCTTGGTGCCATTCAGGTTATCAGCAATCAAAAAATATTTAAAGTTTTTAATTTGTTACAACTGTGGGTATACAGATGAACGTATCCGTGTGCTATACATCTGTGTGAGCGCTTCTCGTTTCAAAACGCGCAGATGTGCAGATACGATCTGTCAATCTCTTTTGATTCGGAGCACGGAAGGTAGCGTCTAAAGAATCTACAGACTTCTACAGACAATTAACTGTCTCTGAGATAAATGTAAGCCATTTGATTGCAGAGATGCAAAGCCTGATGATAGGCTTGTTGATGGCTTTTTTAAGCTTTTAAGGTGAAGAAAATGCAAGCTCAGACTGAGACCAAAATAATCTGGTTTTGTGGGGTAGTGTTAGGGGCGTGTGTGAATTTCACAGCTAAATGCTGGATAGGAGTTGATTTATTTCTGCAGTTTGTAAGTGACTCAAAACAACCTACGTACATTCACAGCAAAGACAAAAGGTCAGGCATCTTGGGAGTTAAATGTGAAATGTGTGAACAGCACACTGCTCTGAATGCATAGTGAAGATAACTTATAATTCACTTATAAAATGGAAAAAACTTGCAGTACTTCACAGTATTATTCATTCATAACCACACAACTCGATGAGAGTACAGATCCGTTCGAAGAATGCTCAGTATAGACACGTTCGGTTCTGGCATGTTCCATTAATATAGTACCCTTTGTGTGCTATAAGGAATATGATTCATAAACTATTATATCTAACATAAAACTAACCTATCATGAAAAGTAGCTAGTAAAAAAAGTAGTCATTGGTTGTGAGTCACTGGTTGGGACTGTGAGCATAGCCGAATTGTCCATATTGTTGTAGTGTTTCAGTTAGCTGCTATAGGCCATATTCTATTTGTTGATTTTTATATGTGTGTGTGTGTGTGTGGGGGGGGGGGGTCAAGTAGCTATAACATGACTATAGTCATCACATCATTTCAGCTCTGCACACTTCCCGCCTCTTTGCCCATTGTCAGTTATCCGGGACTGACGCGCAATGGCAATACAACGGCCAGCTCGACCATACTTTACACTTCAGAACTGCTCTTCACAATCCTATGGGTGACGTCACGTACACTACTAGGCCTGTCGCGATAGTTGATAAATCAATTAATCACACGATAAAAAAAAAAATGAGCTCGATAATTTTTTCGGCTGCGATAATTGCCATTTGCATGCTTTACGTTTTCATCGTCTCTCTCATTGACTAGGGCTGGGTATCGATTCAGATGTTCCAATTCGATTCGATTCGATTTCGATTCACAAGCCCTCAAATCGATTCGATTTGGATTCTCGATTCGATTTTTGATTTCGATTTTGGATTCTCAATTCAACTCAAATGAATATAGATTTAATACAAATACTATAGGTATTTATAAAAAAGAACAGTGAACATAAATGGGTAATTAAAAAGAAATGAAGTGCCACAAACCTGTGCATTAAACTTTTTATTTTAGGTACACATGAGTAGCCTACATTAAAACAGAAGGCATCTCTATATTTCAAATCCATACAATTGTTAAATACAACTTTGATGCAACTTTATTCTAAAAAAAATTATCTGAGAAGTATTTTATGGATATTGATATATTTATTCTAAAACATAAAAAGCATATTGGATGGTTTTTTTTAAAGCAATTTTCAGTACACAACAAGCTTTTCTTGCGATTTTGCCGCTCGTCATGTGTGCATTTACTTTTCATACGCTAGAAACGTGTTCATTATTTTTTTTACAGTCTATGGTTAATTCCTGGAGTAGTTGCCATGGTAACAGACAACAATACCTTCACGTGCTGACTTAAGTTGACTGTGGACTAACTATTATTTGAGGAAATCTGTTTATAATATAAGCTATTAGGGTTTGAATTATTGATCCTGCGCTGTATATGGACTATAATTTGAATATGTCTATAATGGCTAACGTACGTGCTTAAATGACTGCTCAATTTTGATCCTAATGCAAGGCAAGCATTCGCGTGTATGTGATCTATTTTTAGCGGTTGTGTGCTTGGCTGTGCGTTAGGGCTGGGCGATATGGCCCAAAAAAATTATCACGATATAATTTAGCATATCAGTCGATATCGATAAATATCACGATAAATGTAAAATCTTTATTTCTTTAAAGTTTAAAGGCATATTTTTGCTCCTGAGTGAAATATGTAGAAAACAAACAGTTAGCTGTGGTTTTAAAACTAACCTTTATTGTCAAAACATGACAAACACTTCCCAAACAAGTGAAAAATTTATTTAAACTGAGGTAGATTTATTTATTAAAATCTTAACTGTGGTCGGCATTATTTTACTCAACACTATATATCAATAATATCATTATACAGGGCTTGACATTAAGCATGTTCATGTGCTTGTCCTTCGAACAAGTAATCCGTTCAAGCTTGTCCAAGTAAAAAATTAGCTTGTCCGGAAAAGTGTGTGTGTGTGTGTGTTGTAAATATAATTTATTCTGAAGCATTATTCTCACCAGTGTTCAGTCAGCTTTGACATATTTAAATCTGCATATTTGTGGTTTTTATTTTTATTGAATCATTTGAAATTTGTGATATTTTCACCTTTTATAAAGGGCATTTTCCCTTAATCTTATTACATATAGGCTAAGCTTCATGTTTCATTTTATATTTGTAATTTTGATCAATACATTAAATTAAAATAGGACACTATAAGGGCTGTTACCAATCAAAATAAAAAAATTACACTGTAAAATTACAACAGCATTAAATAATGTTTTGAGATTTGTAGTTTTGATTAGACAAATAAGACATGTTGGAAAGTATGTTTAAAGATCAAATTAAACCACCAGTAGGTGGCAGCAGGTGGCCGTCTTAATGAGCGAGTCATTGAGTCGTTCTTTCAAACGATTCATTCAAACACTGAATCGTTCATTTACCCACGTTGCTGTGAGACGCGTTGCGGTTCTGCTGTGAACGATTTTCGCAGCTGAAATAGAACAAAACGCTCAATATTGCATTATATATATTTAATTGTGTAAGTAAAACACTAAAAACGCAAACGGGCAAAAAAAAAAGCGTTTTAAGAAACATTTTGAGGCCCCTTGTCTTGCCTCACAGTGGATTGGTCCACCGTGCATCTCACCGACACACATACACACACACACCTCACCGACAGTGGGCTGGTCGGGAGAGAGAAAAGTTCAGTATTTGTGGATCTACAGTAAGGGCTGTCTAGTCTATTTTATTAATTTTAAACACCAGATGACATTATTTCTCTTTTGATACAGGCGATGCGGAGTCATGGATACATCACCAAAGACAAACAATTATGATAGCGATGTACAAGTCCGATGTTTTAGTGATTATAGTTTGGTAACGTTAGCTTGTTGTAAGTCACCCACTACAACTAAAAAGATAATAAGCCGGTGTGTGAATGTAGTTAATGTAGATTCACCGCTGTGTTGGGCTCAATGTGGAAGAACTTTGAAGAAACACGACAGTTTAATAATTAAATTCCGTGTGGTGAACGTGAACCTATGATAAGCAGCCCACGCACGTCGCTCTGTTTTATGTCGGATGGGATCGCTAAAATATCTCCAAACCACTGAAGTTGAGGGAACTAACTCGTCAACCATATCTGTGTCCTCCGAGCTGGTCGTGAGCGCTGCATTTTCTTCACTATTGCTCTTTTTTTAATCGCTCCACTTAACTCCGATCCTCCAAGCTTGTCAGCCACAGACTGTAAACATCACCACGTGCAGCACCCACGAGCCCGGTCTGCAATACGCATGCGCAGCATTACGCATAGCGCGTAAGCATTATATCGAGAATTTATCGACCTGTTGTTATCGTTTTATCGAGGAAAATTATATAGTGATAATTATCGTTATCGTTTTATCGCCCAGCCCTACTGTGCGTGTGTTGTCACATCAAATGGTTCCGCTGATTTTTAGTATTACTACAGCATTTCACCACAGCATTATAAAGGCGACAACGCACCGGAAGCTGCCATTTTAAACACTGAATGGATAAATGATGTGCGCCTCTTGCTCCTTTGTAAGATCACGCAAGGCAAAGGGGTGACATCTAGTGGAGAAGACTAGTAATTCAATTTACGTTAATCTTATCTTCAATGTTAGCAGAAATAAATATGGGGAAAAAAATCGATTCGTGGCCTTTGAGAATCGATTCTGAATCGACCAGATTTTAAAAAACGATTAATAAGACTGCGCGCGCCTCGTCCGTTTGGGGAGGTGTTTATACTCGAAGCGCAGACCGGGTGCGGCGTGATGAGACGTCATTCTCTGAGAGCAGATTCGTCTGGAACTCATGGCTCTTCGGTTGCGGAGCCACATGCATAGTTATTAAGTTTGATGTGCACAACGGCAAGTGAAACAAGAACTGTGCAGAACGGAAAACCGTGATACGAACCGAACCATGGGTTTTGTGAACTGTGCCGCCCCTAATATGCTCCTAAAACACAATCATCCGTTGCAGTTTTCATCCATTTTATTTATTGTTTTTGGTACTTCTTTAAATGCATTTTTTTAAACAGACTGAGTCTCCATGCTTTTATTGTTTTTGATTGTTTTGTTAATTTATTGGGGTTATTTAAAATGTTTTCCATTTTTAGTGTTAAGTAGTCTTTAGAAATTAAAGTTTATTGATCTTTGAAAGGTTTACCTGCATTTTTATGCCATTATCATTATTTTAGATGAAAATGTTCTCAGAACGACAATATTATCGTTTATCGCAATAATTTCTTGGCCAATTTATCGTCCAGCAAAATGTGTTATCGTGACAGGCCTATACACTACATCCATATTTTTTTTACAGTCTATGGTTTGCACTGTTTTTTCTCTTTTAAGGGCTTCAGCTTACTGCATATTCATTTAGGCATAGTCGTTTTTTTATAATGTATATTTATGTCCTACTTTTTTTTTTATAAATCTTGAAAGGTTCATGCAATGTTTGCCAGTGTCTCTACGGCAAGTTTTATACACACAGTAGAGCGCTTAATTTAGATTTTAAATGCCCATTATTAGTTCAGTATTTCTCCCCGTCTAATGGCTTAAATGAATGATTAGGAAATTCTTTAGATGGGGCAGCCCTAAAAAGCATGCAACAATGTCATTATTTTGAGATGTGACAGACACATTGATATTCAATTAACTGTTAATGATAATATCATCATTTTTTTACATTTTGAGCACAGACCTGTATTAATCATAGGATTTTGTCCTTTTTATAAATAATAACATTTCTTAAAATTGTGACACCATTTACATATCATTTAAACCCTTTCAACAGCATGGCAGAGAGATAATCTCACCCCATTTTATCAACAAACAAAAAAATTGTGTTGACGGATTTTAACTGGATATAAGTGAATGTATCTAAAAGCTTATTAGTTATTTCTGACAGAACTGTATCTTCCACCTAAATGTTAATCTTGAGATTGATTAATGTATGTATAAAGCATATATTTATTTAGCAACCTAGATATTTAACAACCTTACTTTTAGATGTGATATGTATGACTACACCAGAGTTTCTTGTACTGTTTCTGCACCGCCACCACGACAAAATAAATGTCAAAAATCATAGAAAAAAAAAGTTAACAGTTTAATGACAGCCTGACGAATCCTTCAATTTGGCAAATTTCGGTATATGCTGCTGTTCCGCTACCCAAAGTGACGCGAAACCGGCAAATGTGACAACAACCTATACGGACAAAATGGATATAGCAGTTGAATCTCACTCTAAATGACCAAAACAAATTGATAAAGAGAGGAGTAGAAGTGAAATTTGTAATTAACTTTGCTTATAAAACTGATAAAGAACCATGAAACCTAGCCAACCATCTGTCATTATCCTGACTTTAAAGGCCCATTGAAGTGCCATGAAACGCGCCGCATTATTCAATGTGTTGACGTGATTTCCCCTGAAACGGCCCCAGCTGCTAGTAGCTCCTCCCTTTTTTGAAACAGCCAATAGCGTTTTGTTAATATACAGTTTGACTAGAGCAGACTTTTCTGTTTGGTAAAGGCAGTTTCCTCTAACACTGTTTATCATCAATCTTCGCCATATCGCTTTGAAATGCAGAATTCAAATCCGATATGTTTTGTTTTCTGCGCGGACTCGCGCATATGATCGGCGCTGCACTCTTTTGTCTGTAGTCTAAATTTAGACCAGAGCCGTTGGTGTGTGTGCGAACCTAAAGTGAAAACAGACTTAATTCGCCTCAAATGAACGCATATTTACACTGAATCACATATATAGTGTGCTATGAGCCTTTCACCATGTAGAAATGAGTAAATGTGTGTTAACAACTGACCGATTTCAGCTGCAGCTTCAGCAGTGTGGGGGCGGGCTTTAGATTAGAGAGCATTTGATTGGACAGAAGATTTGATGAGAAGGTGAAGTCTGCGCTGATGGAAGTGAGAGACTACATTTTGAATGCTTATATCTCCTAAATGCAAATTTTGTCAATGTTTTGGAACATACCAGCTTATTCATAACGTTAAGGCTAACACAGTCATACTAAAACCTATAAAACTTCAATTTTGATTTCAGTAGGCCTTTAAGACTATTTAAGAGATCGACAGGTGACGAGATTCAAACCATCTAATTTAGACATTTATTTTCACAGATAGACAATTTAGATAATTTAGACAACAGATTTTAACACTAATCAGTATGTATGTACTTTACTTTGTCATCGAGGCTGAGAGGATGCTAACATTAGCAGTAACAGTAACATTTACCTCAAGCAGTTAAAGCGTGTAACAACTTCGGTGATGTAAGAAACCGAACTGTATGGTCATGCATCCTTGCAGTCTGTTACCTGACATTCACTTACATGTTTCTAGGTTATAGCTAAATAAACATTTATTTGTTTTAATGTTTTAGTTATTTTCTGTAGATTCTTTACTGTTAGAACTTGTCATTTTAATATATTTATATTTACATATGCAATTTAGAATTGCATATGTAAATATGATCAGTGTTGGGTAAGTTACTCTAAAAAAGTAATTTATTACTAGTTACTAATTACATCTTCAATAGTGTAATTAGATTACTGTACAAATTACTCTCTGCAAAAAGTATTTAATTACTTATTACTAATTACTTTTTAATTACTTTCTAAATCAACCCTCGAGTTAAGCAATTCAAGGTTAGACATGAAACGGCTCTTAATTCATTCAAATACATAATATAAAACTACAATAAATTACTCTTATTCACTGACCAAAGTATTACAAATGTGAGAAGGATACATAAAAACATGCATTTTAAAGTTAGACTTTAAATGTTGATGTTAAGTCCACTATTGAATTATGTATAATTATATTTAGTATTTAGTTCAATTACATCAGAAGTAACTGTAATTAAATTACAGAAAAAATAAGAGTAATCCCTTACTTTACTTTTTCAAGGGAAAAGTAATTAAATTACAGTAACTAATTACTTAGTAACTAGTTACACCCAACACTGAATATGATTAATTTGTTATTATTATTATTATTATTTTAATCTAGTATCTTTTTAAAAACTATCGGTTGATTAATCGGTTATCGGCAAGCGTGGTCTGATTAGCTATCGGTAAAATCCACTATCGGTCGACCTCTAGTTATTACTTTTTTGATGGATGGGCTTCAAAAAAAGGGTACCATTCCCTGATATTGTAAAGCTTTGGAAGAGCCAGAATATTTTAATATAACTTAGATTTTGTTTGGCTGAAATGAGAAAGACATGGTTGGCTTGAGGATTGGTAAATTTGAATTTTTTTGGTTAAATAACCCCTTTTTAAAATAAAAAAAGTTTTCACGATCCATTTCAAGTCCATTTCAAAATGAATTGTGTTCCTCAGTATCATTCCCATTAACTGATTGTAGTTACAACAATACAACATGTAGTTAAAATGGTTAAAAACAAAAACAAACAAAAAAAACATGAAAGGCAGATGGAAGTTACCTTA
Organism: Pseudorasbora parva; assembly: GCF_024679245.1. NCBI lineage: Eukaryota > Metazoa > Chordata > Actinopteri > Cypriniformes > Gobionidae > Pseudorasbora > Pseudorasbora parva. Next base: position 13,487,995 of record NC_090188.1, read on the forward strand.
CTGGAAAAACAGAAATCTGTTACACTGCTTGTTACATCTGAACAGGTTATCAAATAAAACCAAAGTCAACTGTTCATCTTGGCAAGGCATGATGACAATGGGAAATGGCATGATGAAGCAAAGCACCATATTACAATACAAACTGCTTCCATAATCACATCGTGCATTCTTCTGCAGCAGCTTTGTCCAGCTGAATCGCCATCATAAAGGACATTGCAGGCACCGTGCTTAGCTGATAAGGCAAGTTCGCTTACTACTTCCTTATTTCATGCTAGAATTTCTCCATTTGCTTTTGCAGTTCATTCCAGATCCCCTTCCTGTTGAGCTCTAAGGCTGCATCTGAAATCACATACTTCCCTTCTATAGTAAGTGGAAAAAGAGTGACAGAAATGGTATGTCTGAATTCACAGTAACCCGTTCTGAAAGAGTAGGCAAGAAGTACACGGATGACCTACTACTTCTGGCGGGATTCTGAAGCGTGTATACAGAATGGACACTTTACTATCCCATTAGGCCACGGATTTGTGAATTAAGCAGGTAGGTCACATGATAATGTCAACATGTAGTACATCCAGATTACAGTCATACTACACACACTCATACTATATAAAGCATACTTTTTAGCAGTGGTGAAGTAGTTACTTTTCCAAATTAAGTATCTACTCAAGACTGTGATTTTTGATGCAGCCCAAATGATTAAGCAGATATCTGATCCTATGCAGAACCTACATGTCATGGCTGCACACAGTGAATCGTATTCACTACATTCACAATAATATGATTCCAAACATCTTAAGTCATCAGACTGTACTGAATGTTCCTCAAGGCCGACTGTGAGAGTCATATAACGCTGTCCGGACTTGCCTGCGTGCAACGGTGTGATAAGAATGGCCTCTCAAATTATTCAGTGACACCACAATCAATTTTCAAGGCTTTCTGGAGCAAAATCTGGAGGATTTACATTACAAATGATCCGGTCCAACTGAAGGCATAACTAATTTGCAGAAAATGGTCAAATTTGGGCCGAGACCCATTTATATAATTCCTCACTGCTTGGGTCCTATATTTAAAAATGCAGTTAATGGTGGACGTTATTCTATGAAGCATGAACGTCAGTGGGCCATCCAAAAGAGAAAACTAGTCTCAAGCAGACTCCTGTCATATTAACCAGCATAAAAAGGATAAGAGAGATCGTAGGGTGATCCTCCATTGGATCTCCCATGATGTCATCCATGCTAACAGGAGGCGGATTATTGGGAAAGGAGCAGAGAGGGAACTGAGGTCACTCCCTTCCTGTGTCTGCCGAGAACCCATGTCCTATTCCTGAACAAGAGGCGAGGGAGCAAAGAAGGCCAGGCCGTTTTATTGTGGGACCACTTGAGTCACACTCTCTAAATTTATGCACTTGCGAAAGAAAGAACAGAGGGATGTGTGTGTCTTTCAACAGCAGCTGTGGGTAGTGCAGGCCTTGCGTCCATTTCCTCCCTCTCTTTCCCCCTCCTTTTACAGACACTTGGCTGCTTTAGGAGCCATGACACATTGGCCATCTAAAAAGCATTCCTCCACGCATCCAGAAGTCATCCCTGCCAAGTCCAGCAGCAGCAGCAGCTCAACTCACAACAGTTCATTATTCTTTGGGAGGCAGCTGAAAGAACGGCGTGTTTTTCACTCCTACACTGCAGAATGTCCCAGCTAATTTTCTCATTAGCATATCCATCAGTTTAATTGATAGGTAAAAGAGTTTTCATAAGTAGCTTTGAGGATCAAATTCAGGAAATGAAAAAGGATGGATGTCTTTACATATTCCCTTTACAAACGTTACATTATCAGCAGCATTACAATTTCAGTTAAAGGTCCCGTTCTTCGCGATTCCATCTTTCAAACTTTAGTTAGTGTGTAATTTTGCTGTTAGAGCATACAATTATAAAGCTCAAAGTTCAATGCCAAGCGAGATATTTTATTTAACAGAAGTTCCCTTTCAAAGCCTACAGCGAACGGCTGGTTTTGACTACAGCAGGAAGTGCAGGGATGTAATGACGTCACAAAGCGTTTGTTGACTAACCCTCCGCCCACAAGAACACGCAAAAAAGGGGCGTGGTCTTATTGCTCACCCACGTGGAGAAGAGCGCGCATTCAGCGCTTGCATCTCCCTGTTATGGTAAGAGACGGGACCTTTCCGGACAAAGTGCGCTAAGCTGCTGTCCAATCACAACACAGGAAGCGCTGGTCCAATCAGAAATCGTTACGTGTTTCTGAAGGAGGGACTTCATAGAACAAGGAAATTATCAGGCCGTTTTTAGGACGGAGGAAACAGCGCTGTACAGATAAGTCAATTGTGTGAAAAATACTGTGTTTTTTACACACAACATGAACTCATGTTATATTGCACACTCTAAACATAATGAAAGCTTCGAAAACACGCGAAGAATGGGACCTTTAATAGTTTAACTGAAAAGTAAATGCCAATTTCTCAAATGATTTAGTCTTTGTTATCGCTCTCTTTTGCTTTAAGTCTCCCAATATTGCGGTATTTATTATAAATTGTTTATTCGTGAGATCACAGCAATAGCAAACCACAACCATCCAACAATCCAACCAATTCCCGATGGACAAAATCAAGTTCCATCCTATATTTTTTTCTTGTTCAAGAAGCTTATTTTACATATATGTCACAATAGGGAAGAAAAGGCTATGGCAACTTCCATTTCATGCCGACTACAATGACTGTCGCACTCGAGTTGTGTGAAACCTGATGACCATGATTTGAGATGATCCAAAGAGCATTTTGAGTTCAATGTAAGAAAAACAGCTGAGTTGCATAATAAATGTCACAAACGTTATATGATTAGTGACTTAGAAATCGGAAATATTTCTCGATTTACATCAATTTAAGCAATCATTGATATTCAACTTTGTACCCAACTGTATATATGATTATCCGACATTTGGTTTTCCAGTTGGGGTGTAATGGTAAACAGAAGTTACGTTTAGGAACATACATCATACTTAGCTGATAAGGCAAGTTTGCTTACCAATTCCTTATTTCATGCTAGAATTTCTCCATTTGCTTTTGCAGTTCATTCCAGATCCCCTTCCTGTTAAGCTCTAAGGCTGCAACTGAAATCGCATACTTCCCTACTATATAGTGAGTGAATAAGTAAAAAAGGTAGTATGGCCGAATTCACAGTACTCAGTCAGTACTAACAGAGTAGGGAAAAAGTTACGCGGATGACCTACTACTTCTGGCGGGATTCTGAAGCGTGTATAGAATGGACAATTTACTATCCCATGAGGCCACGGATTTGTGAATGTCATTGAAAAGATACAACTGACGCTGGTAGGTCACACGATAATGACAACATCCAGATTACAGTCATACTACACACACACACACTACATAGAACATACATCATATTTAAGTAAACACTGATAGTTGATATGGACTTTTGGACCCCACTGTAAGTCTTTTCTAGTATATGATTATCAGACATTTGTTTTTCCTATTGACCGTTTGCAAAGACCCGCCCCCTTTAGTAACTGTTGCTATGTCCGACAAGCTGCGCTCTCACACCACACACACGTTCTCATGCAGTGAAAAACACATTGCGGAGGAAAGAGGATACTGACAACGCACTGACAGACAGGACAGAACAGGATACTTTTAAATATGAAACGATGTCTCAACCCTAAAATTAAAAAAAAGAAGAAAAAATAAAAATAAATGTAAATAAATCGATTTTAAGACATGCAAACAATAAAACCGTTTCGTGGCGACAGGTCGCTGTAGCACCTCAGTTAAAGTTGCTTGTGAACCGATCATCTCTTCCTTCTAGTTAATTTATAGTATCAAATAAACATGAATAAACTACAGCAGGAATGTTGTATTAACCACGTCAGTACACACCATTTTTCAAGTTCAAGTCCACCGACGTTAATCTACGAACTCTCCTGACTGCTTTGTCGGACAAAAATGGTGGAGTCGACGGATTGTGATTGGTCAGATTGCCTGTCAATCAAACTGCCGGCGAAGGGTGAATTGAGGTGTAACATTACACAGAAGTCAGGGTTAGTTACCAACAAAAAAAACAATACTAGGTTTCTTCTACTATTTATTTTGAACAGACAGTAGAGCAAATTACAGTTTGTTCCACCAAGCGGCATTTAGTCCCCGCTAAGGTAGTTGGTACAGTATAGCCTGCTTTAGTGTATTAAGCACTGAAAAGAATGCACTCTTGCATAGGTCATATTTTTTCGTAGGCCTGATAAAAAACTTTTTAAAAACTAAAATGATTTGGTCACAAACAGCTACAAAACTGGGAAGCATCTAGAAGTATTATAGAAGTACAAAAACTGATTTAATGAGCCATTCGCAGTACCGACCGTGTTTCATTGAATATTGAAAATAAAACGAGTAAAGAGTTTATTTTTCTTGGAAACAACCTAAAATACAGATAAGAGCAAGACATCATTAGAAACTAAAGTCTGAAAACTGGTCTATTTTTATTTGTGTATGCTCACAATAAAATCAAAACATTGTGCTTTTCTAAAATAAAGAAAACAAACAGGATGCCCGTTTTCCTTTCCATAAAGTTAGCGGAGCGTGTCCCAAAAAATGACGAGGCTGAATCCAGCTTCTTATTCGCAGCTTCTTATTGACGCTATCCGGTCCACCTTAAAAGACGCGACGCTTCCGCGTCTTTGGTTTCTTATTCACGCTCATTTTAGGGACCGTGCGGTTTTTCTCTTTTTCACGTTTTTTAAGGGATTGTGTTGCTTTTGTGTCCATTTTCTGAATAAAAGAATAATTGTTAGCGAAGATTGACTGTAAACATATACATTGCACATACAATATAATTACAATAGCCTATGCTCTTGCTATCAGCTCAATTTAGGGACCATGCATTTGTTTTTTCTCTTATTCACTTTTAGGGGCCTTGATACTATAGTGTCTATTTTCAGAAAATAATAATAAACCATTTTAAAAGGTAATTACTGAAATATCAGTGAAAATGACTGTAAAAATATAAATGTTCATACAATATAATTACATTTCAATTATTGCACTCGAATGCTTTAAATACATTAATAAATCAATAAAAGGTAAGGTAACTAGAGATTAATGCCAGCTCCAGCTTGGATCAAGCCTCCGAAGACTTCAGATGAGCCAACACCAGATGACACCTACCCCTGCAAGCTCTCCAGAACATCGAATATGGATGAAATACAAAATGTATAATCATGTTATCATTGCTTTAAAATGCGAACTAAATTTTCTTAAATGGATATATGGTATTTGTCAATACTGTAATTTGTAATCTTACAACTGTACTTTCTGATTTATTGATTAATTAAATTGACTTGAAAGAGCCATTGCATTATGGTTACTTATTTTGATGTTATGAACACAATCTGACAATGCAGTTAGAAGAGCCATCACATTGTGGACTCATTTGGGGACGTAAACAATTTCACTGGTGCTTTATACCCATCGTGATTGAATATCTTCATAAAAATGCTAATATTTTTTCTTGTAACGTTATGAATTTATGAACCAACGAATTTGACGAACAACAGTACAGTTAGAAGAGCCTTTGAATTAATGGCACCCGTGGCCCATTTGGATGCGCTATATCTCGGCTGCCTTTATGGGTGCGTTCAAATTTGCACTGGGGCATTATACCCAGTGTGCTTGACTGTCACCATGCAAAATTCCAGACATTTTTACTGTAGCATTTAAAAGTCATGGATCCATTAATTTGACATATATGACAATACAGTTAGAATAGCTATTGCATTGTTGGCCCAATTGGAGGCGCTATATCTCGGCTGCCTTTATGGGTGCGTTCAAATTTGCACTGGGACATTATACCCAGTGTGCCTTACTGTCACAATGCAAAATTCCAGACATTTTTACTGTAGCATTTTAAAGTTATGGATCCATTAATTTGACATTATGACAATACAGTTAGAATAGCTATTGCATTGTTGGCCCATTTGGAGGCGCTATATCTCGGCTGCCTTTATGGGTGCGTTCAAAGTTGCACTGGAACCTTATACCCAGTGTCCCTGACTGTCACCATGCAGAATTACAGACATTTTTACAGTAGCATTTTGAAGTTATGGATCCATTAATTTGACATATATGACAATAGAGTAAGAATAGCTATTGCATTGTTGGCCTATTGGAGGCGCTATATCTCGGCTGCCTTTATGGGTGCGTTCAAATTTGCACTGGGGCATTATACCCAGTGTGCCTGACTGTCACCATGCAGAATTTCAGACATTTTTACTGTAGCATTTGGAAGTTATGGACCCATTAATTTGACATATTTGACAATACAGTTAGAATAGCTATTGCATTGTTGGCCCATTGGAGGCGCTATATCTCGGATGCCTTTATGGGTGCGTTCAAAGTAGAACTGGGGCATTATACCCAGTGTGCCTGACTGTCACCATGCAGAATTCCAGACATTTTTACTGTAGCATTTTGAAGTTATGGATCCATTAATTTGACATGTATGACAATACAGTTAGAATAGCTATTGCATTGTTGGCCCACTTGGAGGCGCTATATCTCGGCTGCCTTTATGGGTGCGTTCAAAGTTGCACTGGGGCATTATACCCAGTGTGCCTGACTGTCACCATGCAGAATTACAGACATTTTTACTGTAGCATTTGGAAGTTATGGACCCATTAATTTGACATAAATGACAATACAGTTAGAATAGCTATTGCATTGTTGGCCCATTTGGAGGCGCTATATCTCGGCTGCCTTTATGGGTGCGTTCAAATTTGCACTGGGGCATTATACCCAGTGTGCTTGACTGTCACCATGCAAAATTCCAGACATTTTTACTGTAGCATTTAAAAGTCATGGATCCATTAATTTGACATATATGACAATACAGTTAGAATAGCTATTGCATTGTTGGCCCAATTGGAGGCGCTATATCTCGGCTGCCTTTATGGGTGCGTTCAAATTTGCACTGGAACATTATACCCAGTGTGCCTTACTGTCACAATGCAAAATTCCAGACATTTTTACTGTAGCATTTTAAAGTTATGGATCCATTAATTTGACATATATGACAATACAGTTAGAATAGCTATTGCATTGTTGGCCCATTTGGAGGCGCTATATCTCGGCTGCCTTTATGGGTGCGTTCAAATTTGCACTGGGGCATTATACCCAGTGTGCTTGACTGCCACCATGCAGAATTTCAGACATTTTTACTGTAGCATTTGGAAGTTATGGATCCATTAATTTGGCATATGAAAATACAGTTAGAAGAGCTATTGCATTGTTGGCCCATTGGAGGCGCTATATCTCGGATGCCTTTATGGGTGCGTACAAAGTAGAACTGGGGCATTATACCCAGTGTGCCTGACTGTCACCATGCAGAATTACAGACATTTTTACTGTAGCATTTTGAAGTTATGGATCCATTAATTTGACATATATGACAATAGAGTAAGAATAGCTATTGTATTGTTGGCCTATTGGAGGCGCTATATCTCGGCTGCCTTTATGGGTGCGTTCAAATTTGCACTGGGGCATTATACCCAGTGTGCTTGACTGCCACCATGCAGAATTTCAGACATTTTTACTGTAGCATTTGGAAGTTATGGATCCATTAATTTGGCATATGAAAATACAGTTAGAAGAGCTATTGCATTGTTGGCCCATTGGAGGCGCTATATCTCGGATGCCTTTATGGGTGCGTTCAAAGTAGAACTGGGGCATTATACCCAGTGTGCCTGACTGTCACCATGCAGAATTTCAGACATTTTTACTGTAGCATTTTGAAGTTATGGATCCATTAATTTGACATATATGACAATAGAGTAAGAATAGCTATTGTATTGTTGGCCTATTGGAGGCGCTATATCTCGGCTGCCTTTATGGGTGCGTTCAAAGTTGCACTGGGGCATTATACCCAGTGTGCTTGACTGCCACCATGCAGAATTTCAGACATTTTTACTGTAGCATTTGGAAGTTATGGATCCATTAATTTGGCATATGAAAATACAGTTAGAAGAGCTATTGCATTGTTGGCCCATTGGAGGCGCTATATCTCGGATGCCTTTATGGGTGCGTTCAAAGTAGAACTGGGGCATTATACCCAGTGTGCCTGACTGTCACCATGCAGAATTCCAGACATTTTTACTGTAGCATTTTGAAGTTATGGATCCATTAATTTGACATGTATGACAATACAGTTAGAATAGCTATTGCATTGTTGGCCCACTTGGAGGCGCTATATCTCGGCTGCCTTTATGGGTGCGTTCAAAGTAGAACTGGGGCATTATACCCAGTGTGCCTGACTGTCACCATGCAGAATTACAGACATTTTTACTGTAGCATTTGGAAGTTATGGACCCATTAATTTGACATAAATGACAATACAGTTAGAATAGCTATTGCATTGTTGGCCCATTTGGAGGCGCTATATCTCGGCTGCCTTTATGGGTGCGTTCAAATTTGCACTGGGGCATTATACCCAGTGTGCTTGACTGTCACCATGCAAAATTCCAGACATTTTTACTGTAGCATTTAAAAGTCATGGATCCATTAATTTGACATATATGACAATACAGTTAGAATAGCTATTGCATTGTTGGCCCAATTGGAGGCGCTATATCTCGGCTGCCTTTATGGGTGCGTTCAAATTTGCACTGGGACATTATACCCAGTGTGCCTTACTGTCACAATGCAAAATTCCAGACATTTTTACTGTAGCATTTTAAAGTTATGGATCCATTAATTTGACATATATGACAATACAGTTAGAATAGCTATTGCATTGTTGGCCCATTTGGAGGCGCTATATCTCGGCTGCCTTTATGGGTGCGTTCAAAGTTGCACTGGAACCTTATACCCAGTGTCCCTGACTGTCACCATGCAGAATTACAGACATTTTTACAGTAGCATTTTGAAGTTATGGATCCATTAATTTGACATATATGACAATAGAGTAAGAATAGCTATTGCATTGTTGGCCCATTTGGAGGCGCTATATCTCGGCTGCCTTTATGGGTGCGTTCAAATTTGCACTGGGGCATTATACCCAGTGTGCTTGACTGCCACCATGCAGAATTTCAGACATTTTTACTGTAGCATTTGGAAGTTATGGATCCATTAATTTGGCATATGAAAATACAGTTAGAAGAGCTATTGCATTGTTGGCCCATTGGAGGCGCTATATCTCGGATGCCTTTATGGGTGCGTTCAAAGTAGAACTGGGGCATTATACCCAGTGTGCCTGACTGTCACCATGCAGAATTTCAGACATTTTTACTGTAGCATTTTGAAGTTATGGATCCATTAATTTGACATATATGACAATAGAGTAAGAATAGCTATTGTATTGTTGGCCTATTGGAGGCGCTATATCTCGGCTGCCTTTATGGGTGCGTTCAAAGTTGCACTGGGGCATTATACCCAGTGTGCTTGACTGCCACCATGCAGAATTTCAGACATTTTTACTGTAGCATTTGGAAGTTATGGATCCATTAATTTGGCATATGAAAATACAGTTAGAAGAGCTATTGCATTGTTGGCCCATTGGAGGCGCTATATCTCGGATGCCTTTATGGGTGCGTTCAAAGTAGAACTGGGGCATTATACCCAGTGTGCCTGACTGTCACCATGCAGAATTCCAGACATTTTTACTGTAGCATTTTGAAGTTATGGATCCATTAATTTGACATGTATGACAATACAGTTAGAATAGCTATTGCATTGTTGGCCCACTTGGAGGCGCTATATCTCGGCTGCCTTTATGGGTGCGTTCAAAGTTGCACTGGGGCATTATACCCAGTGTGCCTGACTGTCACCATGCAGAATTACAGACATTTTTACTGTAGCATTTGGAAGTTATGGACCCATTAATTTGACATAAATGACAATACAGTTAGAATAGCTATTGCATTGTTGGCCCATTTGGAGGCGCTATATCTCGGCTGCCTTTATGGGTGCGTTCAAATTTGCACTGGGGCATTATACCCAGTGTGCTTGACTGTCACCATGCAAAATTCCAGACATTTTTACTGTAGCATTTAAAAGTCATGGATCCATTAATTTGACATATATGACAATACAGTTAGAATAGCTATTGCATTGTTGGCCCAATTGGAGGCGCTATATCTCGGCTGCCTTTATGGGTGCGTTCAAATTTGCACTGGGACATTATACCCAGTGTGCCTTACTGTCACAATGCAAAATTCCAGACATTTTTACTGTAGCATTTTAAAGTTATGGATCCATTAATTTGACATATATGACAATACAGTTAGAATAGCTATTGCATTGTTGGCCCATTTGGAGGCGCTATATCTCGGCTGCCTTTATGGGTGCGTTCAAAGTTGCACTGGAACCTTATACCCAGTGTGCCTGACTGTCACCATGCAGAATTACAGACATTTTTACAGTAGCATTTTGAAGTTATGGATCCATTAATTTGACATATATGACAATAGAGTAAGAATAGCTATTGCATTGTTGGCCTATTGGAGGCGCTATATCTCGGCTGCCTTTATGGGTGCGTTCAAATTTGCACTGGGGCATTATACCCAGTGTGCTTGACTGTCACCATGCAAAATTCCAGACATTTTTACTGTAGCATTTGGAAGTTATGGATCCATTAATTTGGCATATGAAAATACAGTTAGAAGAGCTATTGCATTGTTGGCCCATTGGAGGCGCTATATCTCGGATGCCTTTATGGGTGCGTTCAAAGTAGAACTGGGGCATTATACCCAGTGTGCCTGACTGTCACCATGCAGAATTACAGACATTTTTACTGTAGCATTTTGAAGTTATGGATCCATTAATTTGACATGTATGACAATACAGTTAGAATAGCTATTGCATTGTTGGCCCATTTGGAGGCGCTATATCTCGGCTGCCTTTATGGGTGCGTTCAAACTAGAACTGTAACCTTATTCCCAGTGCACCTGACTGTCACTATGCAGCATTATAAGGAATTTTACTGTAGCATTATTGAGTTATGATCGCCTGATTCTGAGAGATATGACATACCAGTTACACGAGAAATTGATTGGCCCAATTGGAGGCGCTATATCTCTGCTGCCTTCAAAGGTGACATTAAACTGTAACCTTATTCCCAGTGCACCTGACTGTCACTATATGCAACATTATGAAAACAATTCACTGTAGGATTACTGAGTAATGATCCCCTGATTCTGAGATATGACATACTGTTACATGAGGAATTGTACTATTGGCCGAATTTGGGGTCGCTATATCTCCGCTGCCTTTGAGGTTGCTTTCAAATTGTAACTGGAACCTTATTCCCGGTGCATCTGACTGTCACCATGCCAAAATATAGAACTTTTTATTCCAGCATTATGAAGTTATGGACCCACACATTTTAAGTATACCAAAATATAACTTTTAAGGCTTTTATGTCATTGTCTATTTGTGCAAAGAAAAAAAACGCACCCATAAAGGCAGCCGAGATATAGCGCCTCCAATAGGCCAACAATGCAATAGCTATTCTTACTCTATTGTCATATATGTCAAATTAATGGATCCATAACTTCAAAATGCTACTGTAAAAATGTCTGTAATTCTGCATGGTGACAGTCAGGCACACTGGGTATAAGGTTCCAGTGCAACTTTGAACGCACCCATAAAGGCAGCCGAGATATAGCGCCTCCAAATGGGCCAACAATGCAATAGCTATTCTAACTGTATTGTCATATATGTCAAATTAATGGATCCATAACTTTAAAATGCTACAGTAAAAATGTCTGGAATTTTGCATTGTGACAGTAAGGCACACTGGGTATAATGTCCCAGTGCAAATTTGAACGCACCCATAAAGGCAGCCGAGATATAGCGCCTCCAATTGGGCCAACAATGCAATAGCTATTCTAACTGTATTGTCATATATGTCAAATTAATGGATCCATGACTTTTAAATGCTACAGTAAAAATGTCTGGAATTTTGCATGGTGACAGTCAAGCACACTGGGTATAATGCCCCAGTGCAAATTTGAACGCACCCATAAAGGCAGCCGAGATATAGCGCCTCCAAATGGGCCAACAATGCAATAGCTATTCTAACTGTATTGTCATTTATGTCAAATTAAAGGGTCCATAACTTCCAAATGCTACAGTAAAAATGTCTGTAATTCTGCATGGTGACAGTCAGGCACACTGGGTATAATGCCCCAGTGCAACTTTGAACGCACCCATAAAGGCAGCCGAGATATAGCGCCTCCAAGTGGGCCAACAATGCAATAGCTATTCTAACTGTATTGTCATACATGTCAAATTAATGGATCCATAACTTCAAAATGCTACAGTAAAAATGTCTGGAATTCTGCATGGTGACAGTCAGGCACACTGGGTATAATGCCCCAGTTCTACTTTGAACGCACCCATAAAGGCATCCGAGATATAGCGCCTCCAATGGGCCAACAATGCAATAGCTCTTCTAACTGTATTTTCATATGCCAAATTAATGGATCCATAACTTCCAAATGCTACAGTAAAAATGTCTGAAATTCTGCATGGTGGCAGTCAAGCACACTGGGTATAATGCCCCAGTGCAACTTTGAACGCACCCATAAAGGCAGCCGAGATATAGCGCCTCCAATAGGCCAACAATACAATAGCTATTCTTACTCTATTGTCATATATGTCAAATTAATGGATCCATAACTTCAAAATGCTACAGTAAAAATGTCTGAAATTCTGCATGGTGACAGTCAGGCACACTGGGTATAATGCCCCAGTTCTACTTTGAACGCACCCATAAAGGCATCCGAGATATAGCGCCTCCAATGGGCCAACAATGCAATAGCTCTTCTAACTGTATTTTCATATGCCAAATTAATGGATCCATAACTTCCAAATGCTACAGTAAAAATGTCTGAAATTCTGCATGGTGGCAGTCAAGCACACTGGGTATAATGCCCCAGTGCAAATTTGAACGCACCCATAAAGGCAGCCGAGATATAGCGCCTCCAATAGGCCAACAATACAATAGCTATTCTTACTCTATTGTCATATATGTCAAATTAATGGATCCATAACTTCAAAATGCTACAGTAAAAATGTCTGGAATTCTGCATGGTGACAGTCAGGCACACTGGGTATAATGCCCCAGTTCTACTTTGAACGCACCCATAAAGGCATCCGAGATATAGCGCCTCCAATGGGCCAACAATGCAATAGCTCTTCTAACTGTATTTTCATATGCCAAATTAATGGATCCATAACTTCCAAATGCTACAGTAAAAATGTCTGAAATTCTGCATGGTGGCAGTCAAGCACACTGGGTATAATGCCCCAGTGCAAATTTGAACGCACCCATAAAGGCAGCCGAGATATAGCGCCTCCAAATGGGCCAACAATGCAATAGCTATTCTTACTCTATTGTCATATATGTCAAATTAATGGATCCATAACTTCAAAATGCTACTGTAAAAATGTCTGTAATTCTGCATGGTGACAGTCAGGGACACTGGGTATAAGGTTCCAGTGCAACTTTGAACGCACCCATAAAGGCAGCCGAGATATAGCGCCTCCAAATGGGCCAACAATGCAATAGCTATTCTAACTGTATTGTCATATATGTCAAATTAATGGATCCATAACTTTAAAATGCTACAGTAAAAATGTCTGGAATTTTGCATTGTGACAGTAAGGCACACTGGGTATAATGTCCCAGTGCAAATTTGAACGCACCCATAAAGGCAGCCGAGATATAGCGCCTCCAAGTGGGCCAACAATGCAATAGCTATTCTAACTGTATTGTCATACATGTCAAATTAATGGATCCATAACTTCAAAATGCTACAGTAAAAATGTCTGGAATTCTGCATGGTGACAGTCAGGCACACTGGGTATAATGCCCCAGTTCTACTTTGAACGCACCCATAAAGGCATCCGAGATATAGCGCCTCCAATGGGCCAACAATGCAATAGCTCTTCTAACTGTATTTTCATATGCCAAATTAATGGATCCATAACTTCCAAATGCTACAGTAAAAATGTCTGAAATTCTGCATGGTGGCAGTCAAGCACACTGGGTATAATGCCCCAGTGCAACTTTGAACGCACCCATAAAGGCAGCCGAGATATAGCGCCTCCAATAGGCCAACAATACAATAGCTATTCTTACTCTATTGTCATATATGTCAAATTAATGGATCCATAACTTCAAAATGCTACAGTAAAAATGTCTGAAATTCTGCATGGTGACAGTCAGGCACACTGGGTATAATGCCCCAGTTCTACTTTGAACGCACCCATAAAGGCATCCGAGATATAGCGCCTCCAATGGGCCAACAATGCAATAGCTATTCTAACTGTATTGTCATTTATGTCAAATTAATGGGTCCATAACTTCCAAATGCTACAGTAAAAATGTCTGTAATTCTGCATGGTGACAGTCAGGCACACTGGGTATAATGCCCCAGTGCAACTTTGAACGCACCCATAAAGGCAGCCGAGATATAGCGCCTCCAAGTGGGCCAACAATGCAATAGCTATTCTAACTGTATTGTCATACATGTCAAATTAATGGATCCATAACTTCAAAATGCTACAGTAAAAATGTCTGGAATTCTGCATGGTGACAGTCAGGCACACTGGGTATAATGCCCCAGTTCTACTTTGAACGCACCCATAAAGGCATCCGAGATATAGCGCCTCCAATGGGCCAACAATGCAATAGCTATTCTAACTGTATTGTCAAATATGTCAAATTAATGGGTCCATAACTTCCAAATGCTACAGTAAAAATGTCTGAAATTCTGCATGGTGACAGTCAGGCACACTGGGTATAATGCCCCAGTGCAAATTTGAACGCACCCATAAAGGCAGCCGAGATATAGCGCCTCCAATAGGCCAACAATGCAATAGCTATTCTTACTCTATTGTCATATATGTCAAATTAATGGATCCATAACTTCAAAATGCTACTGTAAAAATGTCTGTAATTCTGCATGGTGACAGTCAGGGACACTGGGTATAAGGTTCCAGTGCAACTTTGAACGCACCCATAAAGGCAGCCGAGATATAGCGCCTCCAATGGGCCAACAATGCAATAGCTATTCTAACTGTATTGTCATTTATGTCAAATTAATGGGTCCATAACTTCCAAATGCTACAGTAAAAATGTCTGTAATTCTGCATGGTGACAGTCAGGCACACTGGGTATAATGCCCCAGTGCAACTTTGAACGCACCCATAAAGGCAGCCGAGATATAGCGCCTCCAAGTGGGCCAACAATGCAATAGCTATTCTAACTGTATTGTCATACATGTCAAATTAATGGATCCATAACTTCAAAATGCTACAGTAAAAATGTCTGGAATTCTGCATGGTGACAGTCAGGCACACTGGGTATAATGCCCCAGTTCTACTTTGAACGCACCCATAAAGGCATCCGAGATATAGCGCCTCCAATGGGCCAACAATGCAATAGCTATTCTAACTGTATTGTCAAATATGTCAAATTAATGGGTCCATAACTTCCAAATGCTACAGTAAAAATGTCTGAAATTCTGCATGGTGACAGTCAGGCACACTGGGTATAATGCCCCAGTGCAAATTTGAACGCACCCATAAAGGCAGCCGAGATATAGCGCCTCCAATAGGCCAACAATGCAATAGCTATTCTTACTCTATTGTCATATATGTCAAATTAATGGATCCATAACTTCAAAATGCTACTGTAAAAATGTCTGTAATTCTGCATGGTGACAGTCAGGGACACTGGGTATAAGGTTCCAGTGCAACTTTGAACGCACCCATAAAGGCAGCCGAGATATAGCGCCTCCAAATGGGCCAACAATGCAATAGCTATTCTAACTGTATTGTCATAATGTCAAATTAATGGATCCATAACTTTAAAATGCTACAGTAAAAATGTCTGGAATTTTGCATTGTGACAGTAAGGCACACTGGGTATAATGTCCCAGTGCAAATTTGAACGCACCCATAAAGGCAGCCGAGATATAGCGCCTCCAATTGGGCCAACAATGCAATAGCTATTCTAACTGTATTGTCATATATGTCAAATTAATGGATCCATGACTTTTAAATGCTACAGTAAAAATGTCTGGAATTTTGCATGGTGACAGTCAAGCACACTGGGTATAATGCCCCAGTGCAAATTTGAACGCACCCATAAAGGCAGCCGAGATATAGCGCATCCAAATGGGCCACGGGTGCCATTAATTCAAAGGCTCTTCTAACTGTACTGTTGTTCGTCAAATTCGTTGGTTCATAAATTCATAACGTTACAAGAAAAAATATTAGCATTTTTATGAAGATATTCAATCACGATGGGTATAAAGCACCAGTGAAATTGTTTACGTCCCCAAATGAGTCCACAATGTGATGGCTCTTCTAACTGCATTGTCAGATTGTGTTCATAACATCAAAATAAGTAACCATAATGCAATGGCTCTTTCAAGTCAATTTAATTAATCAATAAATCAGAAAGTACAGTTGTAAGATTACAAATTACAGTATTGACAAATACCATATATCCATTTAAGAAAATTTAGTTCGCATTTTAAAGCAATGATAACATGATTATACATTTTGTATTTCATCCATATTCGATGTTCTGGAGAGCTTGCAGGGGTAGGTGTCATCTGGTGTTGGCTCATCTGAAGTCTTCGGAGGCTTGATCCAAGCTGGAGCTGGCATTAATCTCTAGTTACCTTACCTTTTATTGATTTATTAATGTATTTAAAGCATTCGAGTGCAATAATTGAAATGTAATTATATTGTATGAACATTTATATTTTTACAGTCATTTTCACTGATATTTCAGTAATTACCTTTTAAAATGGTTTATTATTATTTTCTGAAAATAGACACTATAGTATCAAGGCCCCTAAAAGTGAATAAGAGAAAAAACAAATGCATGGTCCCTAAATTGAGCTGATAGCAAGAGCATAGGCTATTGTAATTATATTGTATGTGCAATGTATATGTTTACAGTCAATCTTCGCTAACAATTATTCTTTTATTCTGAAAATGGACACAAAAGCAACACAATCCCTTAAAAAACGTGAAAAAGAGAAAAACCGCACGGTCCCTAAAATGAGCGTGAATAAGAAACCAAAGACGCGGAAGCGTCGCGTCTTTTAAGGTGGACCGGATAGCGTCAATAAGAAGCTGCGAATAAGAAGCTGGATTCAGCCTCGTCAAAAAATGAACCAAAACTCAGCGTATGGACGACTAGCAAGCTCTTGCGTGCCATTTGAACTTGTTTTGGGTTAGTGCCTAGATCGTCTCTTCTTCTGCTCTTTTTCCTGTTGTGGCGGTTAGCAAACAGCGTTCCATTACCGCGAGCGCCCCCTCTGGATTGTAGTGTGGATGGCCTGTGACTGACTGTATTCGACGTTTGACTGTATACAGCGAACAGTGACGGTTCGGAATGAATGCATGTAATGTTACACCCCTATTTTCCAATATTCAAGAGCTTGATGTTTACATATAAAGACAAGTCTATATAAACAGTCTTATCTATAAATCAAACAAAACAAGCATTCCTCAGTCGAGTGCTACTCTGTTAAACCTGTTTTATTGGATGGGTTCATTATTTCTTATTGCTATTTGGCAATGAATCTTAAGGAGAGAAGAAAATATGTGTAGGTGGAATTTATCATGCAGTGAACATTTCAAATCACAGAATAAATCTGGAGCCATCAAAAATATGATTTACCTTTAAAATGAGTTTTTAGATAATAAAGTACTTAAATAATTAAGTGCTTCTTTTAGGCTGATAAATGGATGGAAAAGATAACCAAACATTTTTTTAGTTGCCCTGATCAGGCTATTGAACATCACAGGTGGAAAAAGCTAGTTTTTCACACTTATCCTGACTGGCTTCGGGGCCATTATTCACTATTAACTTAATAAAGCAGAAGACCCAATATTTATAAGATATTTCTCGCTCTGAAGAGTGTTGACGGTCTCATTATACCAGTGTTAACATTCAGCTGGCAGGGATTCAGATTCAGGATAGAACTTCCTAGGCATATACTCATGCTCCTGCACAGAACTAATGTTTCAAGAGGAAGTGACAGCCTTTCAAAGGAAGTTTACACGTATTCACCCCTCCCTATCCGATGAAAAAAGTCAAACTAATTAGGAAAACAAATTTTAAATCATCAGTCCTCTGAATATTTCTAATTTAAGTTTTTGCTATGATTAGGCTACCTCATTAGAGCTTAATCATTACACTAAATATATTAGTACTATGCAATACTCATGAAAAGTTCTTTCTCAGTATAAATCGACAATCTTTAAAGCATAAATGCAGAATAAATACCTTTACTAAAACTGGTTGAATTTATGACCCGAAACAGGACACCCAGAACAGCAAAAGAGTTAAATGACTGTTTTAATTTAATTACCGCAATGTTAATCTTGGTTTTTTTTGGTAAAACAAATTCTTTTTTTTTTTTGTGGCTGAGGTGGCTAATAATGCGTAAATGCTGCAGCAAATTGTATTAAAGTTAACATTAAACTGAAGTTGCAATATCCGTGACGTATAACGGTATTCAAGTGAAACGGCTTCTCGGACAAGTCAATGGTTTTTTAGAATGAATTTTTTTTTAAACTCAAATTCTAGAAATAAGGTTTGTGGTTAACACAAGCTATTTTCACATTTTATTCTATGATATAAAAAACACCAGTAAATACCCTCCTGTGAATCTTTGCGTGTCTAAATGTGACTACAGTGGTTGTTTTGTTGCTGGGACATTAAATGTCATCAGACAAACAGGAACTCACTAGTCCACTTTGACAGCCTTTGGTGTGTGTAAAACTATGGGTGCGAGGGCCTTTTCCTACAATACACCAAAGTTATGGAACTCATTACCTTCATCTATTAGGAATGCCACATCTTTGGTTTGTTTTAATAAACTTCTTAAGATGCACCTTTTTAGTCAGGCTTTTGATTTAGAATTGTTACTATGTATTTTTTCTTGTTTGTTTTTCTTAATTTGTTCTGTATATGTTGTAGCGCTTTGAGTTGAGAAAGGTGCATTACAAATAAAATGTATTATTATTATTATTATTATTATTATTATTAGTCACAGACCTTATTTTCTATAATAATCCAAAAGCTAGTGCTGGGCAGTATACAAAAAAAAAAAAAAAAAAAAAAGCTCTGATCAACAAAAGTTTACTAATAAACAAAAGATGATTATGATAGCCTACTTACATGTTTTGTCCACCAATGTCTTTTTCACAGATGAACACAACTTTTATGAATTTTGAAGCCTATTTGCAGTTGCCAGAAGAGAAAAGCTAAAGGTAGGCTAACAAACTACACCACGATCACGATACTCACCACGATACTGACCATCACTAAACTATAGAAAACTCTGAAGAGTATAAGAGCACAAGAAGCACAATGAGGCTGTAAAAGCGGACTGGGCCTCTGTAGTCCCATTTTTAGCCACTTGTAACCACCTTTTTCAAGACATGAGTGGGGTAATACTGACTTTTGTTCACCAAAATTTCCTCCATTTAACCAAAATCTCCATTCAAAAACCCATTGACTTGGGGATAACGGAAGCAGAAGTGCTAAAATGCTAACTCGTTTCCGCGTTTCGGCCTACAAAGTGATGTCACACCTGTCCTGCACCACTCTATAGAGCAGGGGTTTTAAGGCATTCCTGGTTTTACATTTTGGCCACGGAATTGCCATGAAATATAAATCCATCTATGTTGTACATAGATCTAGATTGTGTAAATAAATCATGTATGCATGTTTTTTTTATACCTCTTAATCAAAATGTCATAATTCGAATTTCTGGTAAAAGGACAACTTCTCAAATCTGCGTAAACCTCGCACCTTTCTTACTTTCCATCCAATCAACATCCAATGAATGTAGCCCGTCCTACATTCTGTCTCTTTTTTCCTTCTGTTTAATTATAAGAACCATCTATTTAATTATTGCATGATAGCAAAGTTCATTATGGGCGATATACCAATTCCAAAAGAGGTCATGCATTTAACAAGGGTGTAAACCATTTCAGTGCCTGAGTTACCAGGTTAATCCATACGTCTAAAATGGACTATGGGCTCAGTCCCTGATGCAAGCGGAGTCTACTAACACCCCTACAAAGAATGTCGGAGCAAAGCACTCACCCTAATGTCATTGCGTCGTACTTCCACGTCGCGCACCGCATGGCCATGGTTGGGCGCACATCTGGAGAAGCAGCAGTACTGGCAGACCGCCACCTGTTCCACATCGCAGTGATAGAGTCTGTATTCATCATGGTGCGGGCAGCTCCAGGCCCGGACCTCCTCCGTCGCCACCAGTAGATGTCCAGGAGCTGGACAGGGCTGCTGGAGATGCGTCTGGATGTGAGACTGACAACACGGTGCATTACAACGAAGACACACTTTCTGCGCTTGAAGAGGAGGCCCTCGCCTGCACAGAATGCAATGCAGAACGGCCGGTGCTTTTTCGACGTTCAGCGCGTTGAATTTTTCCACAATATTATTGAGTTTGATGTTTTTCTCCAGGTTCGGTTTCTGGTTGTACGCGTGGTTGCACTCCGGGCAGCGCACATTCGCCGCGTCTTTGGCCCATGCCTCGCTGATGCAGTCCCGGCAGAAGTTGTGCTTGCACGGCAGCTGCACGGGCTCCACGAAGACATGCAAACAAATGGGACAAATGAGTTCCTCCTCAAAGCAGTTCCGCCAGCTCTCAGCCATCTCAGCCATTTGATCAGACATCAAGTTGATTTGATCCGCTCTTGGAAGGCAAACATCAAGTTCTAGCACCGTCCTAACATCGTTTCGCTCATTCTCGTGACTCCTTCATTTATATCCAGATGTTAGATCAGTCGATGAAGACCATACAAGCACAGAAGCCCCAGAGAAACAGCTGTTGATCAGACCCAAATATGCCAAGGGAGCGTTTCTGCTCCTGGCAAAGTTAGTCAGCAATCAAATACCACAGCCGGGCGTGAATGAAGGAATCTGACGGTCAGAGTTCGTTTTTGGAATGAGAGAAACTTGCCCTTTTTTAATCGACAAATAATTAAACACACAAACTATAATTCTGGTTATAATTTTAGAGAGCGAAAACAGAAGATGACTTAATTTATTAATGACTGGTGCCTTATTTGCTTGCGAAATTATTTTTTGACAGACGAATAACTAAAGTTAACAAATAAACCATAATATGCAGTCTGAATAGTTTATCACCACAAATATATAAATATATTATTTAATTTATGCAGTTATTTTGTGACCCAAATACAAGCACATTAATTTTCATCTTTGTTTACACATTTCTCCCTTAAGAATAATGGAAAAACAAAAAAGATCGATCAATATATTAATTTTGTTACTTTACCTGTAAATGTGCTATTCGAATAACCGGTGAATGTGTATACAAAGTATCGATCAAACCAATCATCAGTCTATTTTTAATAATTATGGCAACCGAACACCAGAGAAAGACGTTAAAACTCACTGACAGATGCCTGAAGGATAACTAAACAAAGTTACTAGTTAAAGGCTACGACATCGTCTAAAGTCCAATGTCAGTCAAGATAAGATCAGTTAAATCCAAGTAAAAATGTCTAATCATCGGAAGCATGTAGTCATTCGCTAGGTTTAAAACAGGAAAAGGGTGACGCCACAAGTTCTGAAAACGTCCTTTCGCACGCATTTACTGAAGCAGTCGATCACGCATTTGATTTGTGCTCGGGGCATATGACATTTGCCCTGCTGGAATTATATATATATAATAAAAAAAGTAGACCTGAGCCTCTGTGCTGCTCGTGTAACACTATATCGACAGGATTTATGTCCCCTACAACTGTAAGGTAAAGCTAGAAGCACAATTTATCTATTGCCGTGACGCGACTTTGAATGAACAAACAATTGACGAGTATACTTGCATGCCAACATGCTCTCGTAGCATTAAACCCTTAAACCCCAACGAGTAGCGATTTGATCGTTGTCAAAGCTATTCTCTCGCTATCTGTGTTGGCTGAACATTATAGAATGATCCATAACGCGATCCCTGTCCATGTTTCGCCTGATGTTTACCTGGTCGCACTTACCAGGGACGGGTTGCATTCATTTTTTTAGCCCCTAATGTCTTGTATTTTATTTTGACGACGCTAACTCGCCTAAAATATTCATGTATCAAAGCCAGATACCTTTGTTGCTCTTAAAGGAGACGATATCGTTTGGCCCTTGTTATCGCTTATCAGCCATCTTGTTTTCCTGTTTAACGCGAATTAAAAACGACGTATCTATTTACTTTTCCTCTCATTTGTATGCCCTTTATATAGACGCTTCACGTAAAGAAAAAATATCCAGTTCAGCGATCATCCGGGGATATCACGTCCTTTAAAATGTTAGTCCTGATTGAAAACAGATGCTTTACCGCCGTATTCCAATCTGCGTCTGTTATTATTTATGATTTTTCCCCCTTTCAAGCAAATCCTAGATGAGAGGAATGCAGACACAGGACTGCAACTCAGGATACAGTTCACATACTCCCCCTTCCCCGATCACGTGATCAGCGCGGACTTGACACATTAAACTGGGAGGGGTTAATGGACAGAGGCGGGGCTTCATTTAAAGGGGCATACCTCTAATTCGTTTTTGTGTGTGTTTTTGTATGTGATATAACGTTGAATTCTGTTTCTCTTCAGTAAAGTAAGCACTTATTTTGTTAATAGCAATGGCTTAAGAAGTATTCAAGTATTTATTTATGTTACTGAATTAATGCTAACTACAGACCTTATGTAATGTGGTAGGCCTTTCTGTCAGGAGTTACTAGGTAGTAATCCATCTTGTTTACTTTAAAAACATTAACTTAATTAACTCTAAAAAAAAAAAAAAAAACTTAGTCATGGTATACATAGAAGAACATACAGCTGGGGGGTAGGCTAACATGTAAATATATGAAAGGACTCACAGAAAGTTTAAATTGCGTTCTTATTATGTGAAGTCTTATATATATTTAATATATGTTTGAATTTCTTTTTCAAGAACCAAAAACTGATGTATATGAAATGTATCAAAATTATGTATATGAAATGTATCAAAAATAAAAATTAAATTTATAATATAACCTAGTATTATTTCATTTTATTTGAGGGATATTAGTAGAATATCTCTCAAGTATTAGTAAAGTCAAATGTAAAATTTTCTAAATACAAAGTGGGGTCAATGTTATCAATTATAAATATTATAAATCAAGTCAAATCTTTACCAAAATTCCTTACATGAGCACAATGCCTAAATAAATTAAACAAGGTTTCTGCCAATGTATTACAAAAAGTACAGTCCAATTCATATCCTTAAATTGAACAAGAACATTATTTACTTTAAATGTTTTTTGCTTAACTTTATTCACCAATAAACATTCAAATGGTAAATTCCAGATGGCCTTCTCTAATAAATCATCTTGTTTTCTCTTTTACTTCCGTTCTCACACACATTGCATAATTACACAACACTTTAAAATAGTAGTCACAACATAATTCATTCATGAGCACAACATCTTATCTACTCAAATAATAATAATAAAAAATAATAGTTGGAAACCCATGGCTTGAACATGTTTTCTTCTGGTTTTAGGACTAAAATTCTGAATAGCGCTGTTTGATCCAGCATCTCATCCAAGTTAGGTCGCTCTGGTCATCCAATCAGATTGCCGAGGTGACCGCGCCTCTTTGGTTGCTGGCCCCAGACTCTGGAATGCCCTACCCATTTCTATTAGACTAGCTTAATCTTTCTGCTTGTAAATCTGAGCTAAAAAAAAACGTATCTCTTTGATTTGGCACATAATCAGTGATGCAGTTTTATTATATTTTAGTGATGGTTTTATACTTTTAAATCATTTATGTAATGTTTTAAATTTCCATGGTTTGCAGCACATTGGTCAATTTTGGTTGTTCAATGGTAATAAACAAATAACATTGGCATTGACATCTCAACAGCCCATCAGAGGGCTGTTAATTATTTCACATGCAAATAGTGCATTTACATGCACATCTTGAAGGGACAGCATCAAAATACAGGGCATACAATTCTAAAGATCAGAGATAGACTTGGTGGTTCTCCATTAGGAATTTTGGTGCCTTGGTCACAAGTAGTCATCAATAAAATAGTATATAATTGTATGTAATCTAAATGAACACAAACACCCAGATTTATGTAAATAACTTTAATGCACTTAAGGTTAACAAAACCACAGGCAGTGTAGTGATTCTCCAGAATATAAAAAAACACCAGTACACTCCAATTCATCTTTTAAAAAGCACTAATAGAGGTTCTTTTTTACAGTTTGACCTATATTATTTAGCACATATCCCAAAAATTACAAATACACATTCTAGAAAATAGATTGCCGTTCAGGAACCAGTTCGTTTGCTTCCCTATAGAGACTTGGAATGCAATCATAAAGTCAAAGGAAAAGTAAAATGCTTTAAAAATAAAAATAAAACAAAGATCAGGGAACTAATTAATGCTTCTTACCTTTACATTAGACAGTTTAGAAACACCCGTACTGTACAGGCTTTGGTATTGTGTAGGTGAACTGACTAACCACCTATTGTTTGACAACTAAATGAAGACCTTAAAATCGTCAACCTTAAATAAACACTACTGTATTTTCTATATGCATGTTGAGTAAAACCAGATACTCAAACTTATAAGTATTTTTTAGATAAACATGGTTAAAAAAAGCTTTTTGTCTTAGTATGCTTTCCTTCACATTACAAGCAGGATTTAGAGGAGCGGATGCTCTCTCAATATGACACTTCAGTCCATTCCAAGGTGAAAAGGCACCAGTGCTTGCACATTGTCTTGTGCTGCAAAATATTCAACAAGAAATATAACGTGTCTTTTGAAACAGAGCAAAAAAACAATCGCTATTTTTTAAGCTTCCTTAAGAATGAATAGGTAGAGCAATACAAAGACAAGTGGTATAATGGACAATACAAAATGTTGTACATTTACAATGCTCTCTGGGAAAAAGGAAAGCATCTGAATGTCTCTTTCCTTTAGCCGTCTGGCAAAAGAGTTGTGCTCCTTTCTGGAGATGTGGGTTTGTAATCAGGGACAGCGAGCTCCCAGTCTTATTGTAGTGGGCTGTCAAACACAGTGTCGGGCAGGACAGAGATCTTTAGCTTCTTATCAGGCCAGCTGTACTCCTTTGGCAGCTTAGACTGGGTAAGGGGTAAAGAGATATACAGCATGTTAAAATATTAAAAAATGTACAAAATCATAGTAAAATCACTTAATGAGAGGTGCGGGTAGAACCTTACCATTTCACGGGTGCTCAAATCCTGAATTTCAGCTAGCATCAGCTCTACAAACTCCTCAGTAAGTAATATCTAAATCAAGGAGATCAGAACAAGTTCACATATAAGGAATGGCGCTGAATTTTAAAGGGGAGCTATTATTATGCCCTTTTCAAAGTTTTTAGGGCCTACTAGAATAATATTATATGCTTCCAAGTTTTGTTCAAAAACACATTTTTCAGATATTTTACATTATTGCAGCATCTCTCTTCCCAGTCGGTCTGTAATACTCTTTTTTTTAGTCGTATCGTTATGAAGACCCTTTTTTCTCGGCTGGACCAGTGCATTGTGATTGGTCAACCACTTTGAGCGTGTTTTGGAAATGTCTCTCCCCTTACTATAAAAACACGTTTCAGCACTACTAACGCAACTCAACCAGGCCTCGTCTCTTTTTTCTTTGTGATTGCCTTGGGCGGGAATTAAGGGATATTGTGATGTGCATGTTAACAGAAAAGAAACTCAACACTCCAATCGAGGCATTTCAGTGGGTCCGGGAAAAAAAAAAAGCCTTAAGGGGTGTAATGGTATACAAAACTGACGGTTCGGTACGTACCTTGGTTTTGGTACAGCAGGGGAGAGAAATTA
Source organism: Pseudorasbora parva (assembly GCF_024679245.1). Lineage (NCBI taxonomy): Eukaryota > Metazoa > Chordata > Actinopteri > Cypriniformes > Gobionidae > Pseudorasbora > Pseudorasbora parva. The sequence goes on from NC_090188.1 coordinate 13,513,931, forward strand.
ATTATAAAATTGCTTTTTTTTTTAAGCAGTGGTTTACTGAACAAATTGTATCTTAAAACTGTCCTTAAATTAATTCAATTATAACTAAAAGTTTCTTAAATATATTTTTCTTTAATCTCGGTCAATGCTTTAAGTGTAAACATTTACTAGCACATTACTATAATATAACAACAGATATAATAATCAACAGACAAATAACACATTGTATGCAAACATGTAAACTTCACATAAGCCAGTTTTTGCCTTAACTTCTAAATCTAATTATAAAATAGCTTTTACTCCAATTCGTTGTTGAAATATAATCATTTATACACAGTGGCTGTCAGTTTCATGACAGATTTATTTAAACATACATTAAGTAATCAAGACATAACTAACAGAATATATTGGCTAAAAGTGTGCATATATTTAGTGAAAGTACATCTCTCTCGTGAACTAACGAGCTGTGGACACTGAATGACTTTTGAGGTATATGTAATGCAACATGACGTTTACAAGCTGTTTTATTGACATCTTTCCACCACTGAAACACTGATTGAGCGATTACACAACATATGAATGTATCCTCAACATACCTTCAGATGTTGATTCATGCTTATTCTTTGACTAGACAGAGACTGCATTTTACTAACATGCCGCTTGAACTGATGCGTTTATACAGTGATCTGTCACCTCACATTAAAGAGCATCAAAACAGCACTTATCGTTTGAATTTCGTGATAAAATGGACAATACTTAAGCATGTTCCGCAAGTAAAACAAGCCTACTGTTAACTGATAAAGTTTGCATTTGGTACTGTTCGGTACACATGCACCGTACCGTAAATCCTGTACCGAAATGGTTTGGTACGAATACGTTTACTGTTAAACCCATAATGCTTACTGATATAGAGAATAACTCCCTTTGGAGTAGACTTTGTGCTTTGTAACTTTGCAGAATTTCTTAATTCTCAAACAGCAACATTACACACTAAAGAAAGTTGAAAATGTTAAAAATCATAAAAGGGCCACTTTAAGGGATCTAATAGTATGTGTGTCTGTTACCTGTAGCCATGGTCCATGCGCAGCATACGGATGCTCTTCTGTGGCAAAAGCCCCTTCCACTCCAGTGGATACAAAGGTGATAGCAGTATCTCCATTAATGCTTTTATATGTGAAATGTCGACCATGAAGCAGCCGACCTCTACAAGAAAAGGTTATAAAGAAAAAAGCTGAATGAATCATTTACATAGACAGTGATAAGTGTTGTATCTTTTAAAGCGAGCGCAAAATATCAAAGGCTAAAACTATAAGCAACCTGATGTTCACTTTCGCCTTGCTCTCATTTGGACTTTAAACAAAGGCTTCTCTGTGAGCCAGGTCTGTTTTTGTCCAACAAGGAGATTACATAAAACTCATATCCCACTCTTTTAGTGGCAACTAAATCAGAGCTGTTAGCAGTTTAGTGAGTTTGGTTTGTTTGTAAAACTGTAATATATTGGTAATATGAACAAAGTGCAAATCAGCAGACCAGTACATGTGTACTTTTATTTTTCACTTCTGAGTGAATCCACAACCTCTGCCCCCTCATAAAGTCAAAGCCTCAGCACAGTGGATCTGAGAAAATATATGGCAAATACAGTGCATGTTTTACCTGAGGCACAGTGGGAGAAGAGTCCCAGACTCCTGGTTGAACTTCAGGTGCACGCTTTCCAGCTGTCGTGTTCGAACTAGCTCATGAGGGACAATAGCAGCCGAGCTCTCACTCTCCAGACTGTCCTTACGACTCCTGGGATATAAAAATGGGAAAATATTAAATTAGAAAACTGAATAAGGGGGACAAGTTTAACAAATCAATTTGAAATGCGAGTCCAATTTGTCCAGTTTGTGTCAAATTTGTATGTTTGGACACTTAAGGTACAATCAAACTGTATAAATGTAATTGCATTCGTATAAAGAAATATTAATCCTAAATGGCAACAGCAAACAAATAATGCTAGAGCTTTTCAAAGTGAACTTTAAAAAACTATTTGTCTGTCGGTAATTTTTCTATTTCACACAGGTGTCCTAAAACCACATTCATCAAATAAATCGCATGATCCACTAATGTTTAACAACCAGAGACTGATACTGCAATAATTCATACATTTTGTAACTTCAGTGTCCAAATACATTTTGAGGCCGCTGTAATGAGTAAAAAAAAAAAATGTTGCAGTGCAGAGCTTTGTGTTTCCTCATTGTTCTAACAAAAAGTAACTTGTAGACACTGTACTGAACACCCATTTTTCTAAGTGGAATAAGAAGAACTGTCTCCATAGCCCATTTGCTGAAGAAAGAGTTTCAGTTTCACTCGTAGTTGGCTCTTACCTTGATATCTGCTGGGTCTGGAAATGTCCAACTGATTGTCTATGGAGAAATTAGGGGCAGATTTGTACCACAGCGAAGTGAATGAATGCATTTACCACTACTGCCAAACGGCAAATCAATTGTATTCCTTTCAACAGCTACTTAGAACAGGAAAAAAAGTAAACTCTTCCCTCTTTTAAGAGGTGTTTGAAGAGCTCCTTTAAATTAATCTACATATTAGAAATTTGGTCATTTGGTTGTTACTCTAAGGCAACTGAAGGAAGTGCAGAAAACAAGTTGATCAACTGATTACATAATCACATTAAAGGGTAAGTTCACCAAAAAATGAAATTTGTGTCATTAATGACTCACCCTAATGTTGTTCCTCACCTGTAAGCCCTCCGTTTATCTTCGGAACACAGTTTAAGATATTTTATATTTAGTCTGACAGTGAAGTATTTAATCGCCTGCACCTCTCTAGGACCAAATTGGCCAAAATATATCCTAATGTTGATCCTATTTGTACACGATGTCACCAAGCCCCTGCCTCTTTGGCTCACATGTTCTGGTCATGCCCAAGCATAGGAACATTCTGGTCTGAGATATTTAATACATTCACCTACATTTATAAAAAGAATATTGATCCGGATCCTATCATTGCAGTATTTGGGGTGGTAGACACAAAAGTTGGGGTCTCAAGAGGCCAGTCTCAATTAATAGCATTCTCTACACTGTTAGCACGCCGACTAATTCTTACAAATTGGAAATCTCCCTCACCTCCAAAACACTCACGCTGGGTGTGCGAAATTATGTCTTTCCTTCAGCTTGAAAAGTTAAGAACTACAGTCCAAAACTCAGCAGAAAGGTTTCAGAATGCATGGCAACCTTTCTTGGAGTATTATGAAAATGCATTTGATGCTAATTCTTTAGATTAAAAAATAAATTAGGTTCTCATCTCCCCCTCTTTTTTAATTTTAATTTTTTTTTATTTATTTTTTATTTTTTTTATTTATTTTTTAAAGTTTTGTTTGTTGTGTTTTGTGTGCATTCTCAATATGCTCTGGATAACCTTGGATGCAAATCTGCGACGAAAGGGGATATGTGAGATCATGTCTGTAGAGTATGAGATTTGTGGATAGTGATGCCTTGTATGACATAAGAGAATGTATGTTGGTGTATTTATGTTATGTACATTTAAAACAATAAAAACACTTTGAAATAAAAAATAGTCTGACAGTGTATCCAAGTGTATGCACCCTTTACTGTCCATGTCCAGAAAGAAAATAAAAACATCATCAAAGTAGTCCATATGTGACATCACTTAGTCTCTTGAAGCATCGAAAATACATTTTGGTCCAAAAATAACAAAAATTATTCAGCATTGTCTTCTCTTCCGCATTTGTTTTCAAACCTCAAATAAAGATTCAAATGGTCATGAATCAGTGGATTGATTCATGATTCGGATCGCGTGTCAAACTGGCAAAATCACATGACATTGGCGATCTGAATCATGAATCAATACGCTGATTCACAACTGTTTGAATCTTTATTTGAGGTTTGAAAACAAACGCGGAAAAGAAGACAATGCTGAATAAAGTCGTAGTTTTTGCTATTTTTGGACCAAAATGTATTTTGGATGCTTCAAGAGATTCTAATCAACTAACTGATGTCACACATGGACTGCTTTGATGATGTTTTTACTCCATTTCTGGACATGGACAGTAAAGTGTGCATACACTTAAATACAGTGTCGGACTAAATATAAAATATCTTAAACTGTGTTCCGAAGATGAATGGTCTTACGGGTGTGGAACGACATTAGGGTGAGTCATTAATGACATTAATTTAATTTTGGGGGGAACTAACCCTTTAAAAGGTACATTTACAGGTAGGGTAGGCAATTTTGGAGCTAGAAATACTAAGCTAGCTTTGAAAGCATAAGGTCCCACCCTTCCTTTAAAGCATCTCCAAAGCCACGCCTATAATATATCTATATTTAAAATGTTATAAAGTAAAATATCTAGCTTCCGGATTGTGGAAGACTGCCTTCCATATTCAACTTACGAAGAAAGTGTAAAGCCTCTCGCAGTTCAAAACGCTTATGCTATGTCCCACGTCATACGTCGCACCAGCTACGCCTTTTGCGCAAGTAGAATCAGGAAGGTTGTCAGGAGGAAGCTAGATATTTTACTTTATACAACATGTTAAATATGGATATTTTTCTTACACAAACTTCTAACTACTCTGATTCACTTCAGAAACCTTTATTAACCAATAATCAAATAGTAACCCACGTAGAGTGAGAGGCGCGCGCTTTATGCAGCAAACATGTCAGCAGTGTGGAAGCACTGTTTAGTGCTGCATCTCATGTCATCGATGAGAAGAGGAACCGACTTTCATGTGAGAAAGCAGAGAAGCTACTTTTCATAAAGAAGAACCTGCCACTTTTCCTGAAGAAGTAGGCTAAGTAGGCTTATGTCTAGGACAGTTATTTATTTGTTGTGGGTTCATCCACATTTTTTGCACTATTCAATGCACATTTGTTGTTGTAGACATACAGAGTTACATTCTTTCAGCAGTCAGTTATAGGCCTAACATAGGCTATTCAAGAAGGTGGGCTTCAAAGATGGCCAAATAAAAATATATTTTTTATTTTACTAATTATTTATTTTAAGTTATGTTGTGCTTAGTTTGTATAATATCTGCTGGAATGTTAAAAAAATGTTCAGTGTTAAATAAATATTTTGAAATTGTATTTTTGTTATTTTATTTATTTCTCTGAAAAGCAACACAAAATAGTAAATATAGCTGCAAGCAGCCATTATCGGGGCCAAGCGCAAAGAAGAAGACAAGACATGCCAGCATGGCTGGAAGTCTCAAGCCAACTGCAACAATGAGCCATTAAGGACCTATTAAGTTGATTTTAGGCAAAATAGCAGTCAAATTTTAAATACAGTCAATAATAATGGTTTAATGGTTTATCACTTTCGACCAATAGGTGTCACTGTTACGAAACTGATGTGGTTTAGTCAGATTGAGATGACAATGACACATGCAAAGTTTGGTGTCAATATGTCAAAGCATTGCAGAGATACAGCCTCAAGAGTAATTTTTGCATCATGGCTCAACTCTGTTGCAGTGGTATATGAAAACTGTTTTGTCTATCAATCCGAAATCCATAAGTATTTGTCAGCATGGTCTGAAGACGATACGGATCAATTTTGGTGAAAATCGGACAAACGGTCTAGGATGAGTTTGAAAAAGTAGATTTTTAACAAATAACAAGATGGAGCACAGATATGTTTGCAAAATATGGCAAAATTGGTATCTATCTTCTCGGCATGAGCCAATGAATGTATTATGACCAGTCTCATTACAATAGGCTAATTTAATCAAAAGTTATTAGCATTTTTGTACATTTTATTACAACTTTTGACCACAAGGTGGCGCTGCCCCGAAACTTTTTGAATATCTTCGGGACATAGAGCGGAAGACACATACCGAGTTTTGTAATGATACACTAGTGCATTCTTAAATTATAGCATTAGCATTTTAAACCGTAATACTGCATTGAAGTCAATGGGAATTTCATGTTTTGTTTTATTATAGCGCCACCAAGAGGCACAATCCCACCAATTTTTTTATGTGTCCTCGTAGTGAGCCCATACATATGTGTGTCAAGTTTGGTGAAAATATTTCATTTTGTTTTGGAGTTATAGACATTTATATGAAAAAACACGTAAAAAATGACTGACACCTGACTTTGATTGGATTTTACTACCCCTTACTATCAATATTTTGAGATTTGGGCATTAGCATATAGCTATCGACCTATGTTTCCGAACTTCTGAGGCTGGTTTCGTCTCGATCGGACTAGCGGTTTCGAAGATATCAGCAAATGTTTTTTAAGCACTAAATTACAACTCTGCGCAAACCATATGCCGAAACCTGGCAAGTCTGGTATCGTTGGAGTCGGCAAGGATTCAGGAGACCAAAAAACACACTCCCATCAAAATATGTCAACCACACCCAAAGTTATAAGCGTTTGAAAAAAAAAATTCTCCACTAGGTGGCGCTGTTTCGAAACTTCTCAGGCTACTTCAGGGCATCGTGGTGATGACCCATACCAAGTTTCATAACAATCTGTTCATGCGTTCATAAAATACAGCATTTTTGCACATAATTCAAAATGGCCGACATCCAAAATGGCCGACATGGTAAAATTGGATATCAGTCGACTCGGCATGACGCCCTGAATCTAATGAGACCAATTTTATGATTTTTGGATAAACGGTTCAGAAGTTATAAGCCAAAATAGGCATTTTTCGTATCTCCGGACAGGTAGGTGGCGCTGCGCCGAAACGCTGCATGTTGCTTCAAGTCATGCTTGTGATGACATGTACCAAGGTTGGTTTGAATACGATAAAGCGTTGCGGAGATATAGCCTTTAGTGTGTTTTTGCAACCTCCACGTAAAATTTGTTTGTGCGTTTATTGAAAACGATTGGACGAATCAACTTAAATTCCATAACTTTTTGTCAACATGCTCTGAAGATGATCTGTTTCAATTTTCGTGAAAATCGGAGCAACGGCCTAGGAGGAGTTCGAAAAAGTAGGTTTTTCAGAAAATTCAAAATGGCGGGAAAATTTGCATACCGGAAAATGACATCATAGGGTGAAATCGAATCGGCTTGAGCCAAGGAATCCGATGAAAAAAGAATTTTGTTTCTAGCCCTTAGGGGTCAAAAGTTATAAGCATAAATATGAGTGAAACTTTGGACAGGTGGTGGCGCTAGAGGGATTGAGTTAGAGGCACCAAATTTGCTATAGTGACAGCTCAGACTGGCCTCTATGAGTGTGCCAAATTTCACAACTTTTTACCATACGGTTCTATGGGCTGCCAGAGACTCCTATGGCGGAAAAAGAAGAAGAAGAAGAAGCAGAATAATAAATATAGCTGCAAGCAGCCATTATCGGGGCCAAGCGCAAAGAAGAAGACAAGACATGCCAGCATGGCTGGAAGTCTCAAGCCAACTGCAACAATGAGCCATTAAGGACCTATTAAGTTGATTTTAGGCAAAATAGCAGTCAAATTTTAAATACAGTCAATAATAATGGTTTAATGGTTTATCACTTTCGACCAATAGGTGTCACTGTTACGAAACTGATGTGGTTTAGTCAGATTGAGATGACAATGACACATGCAAAGTTTGGTGTCAATATGTCAAAGCATTGCAGAGATACAGCCTCAAGAGTAATTTTTGCATCATGGCTCAACTCTGTTGCAGTGGTATATGAAAACTGTTTTGTCTATCAATCCGAAATCCATAACTATTTGTCAGCATGGTCTGAAGACGATACGGATCAATTTTGGTGAAAATCGGACAAACGGTCTAGGATGAGTTTGAAAAAGTAGATTTTTAACAAATAACAAGATGGAGCACAGATATGTTTGCAAAATATGGCAAAATTGGTATCTATCTTCTCGGCATGAGCCAATGAATGTATTATGACCAGTCTCATTACAATAGGCTAATTTAATCAAAAGTTATTAGCATTTTTGTACATTTTATTACAACTTTTGACCACAAGGTGGCGCTGCCCCGAAACTTTTTGAATATCTTCGGGACATAGAGCGGAAGACACATACCGAGTTTTGTAATGATACACTAGTGCATTCTTAAATTATAGCATTAGCATTTTAAACCGTAATACTGCATTGAAGTCAATGGGAATTTCATGTTTTGTTTTATTATAGCGCCACCAAGAGGCACAATCCCACCAATTTTTTTATGTGTCCTCGTAGTGAGCCCATACATATGTGTGTCAAGTTTGGTGAAAATATTTCATTTTGTTTTGGAGTTATAGACATTTATATGAAAAAACACGTAAAAAATGACTGACACCTGACTTTGATTGGATTTTACTACCCCTTACTATCAATATTTTGAGATTTGGGCATTAGCGTATAGCTATCGACCTATGTTTCCGAACTTCTGAGGCTGGTTTCGTCTCGATCGGACTAGCGGTTTCGAAGATATCAGCAAATGTTTTTTAAGCACTAAATTACAACTCTGCGCAAACCATATGCCGAAACCTGGCAAGTCTGGTATCGTTGGAGTCGGCAAGGATTCAGGAGACCAAAAAACACACTCCCATCAAAATATGTCAACCACACCCAAAGTTATAAGCGTTTGAAAAAAAAAATTCTCCACTAGGTGGCGCTGTTTCGAAACTTCTCAGGCTACTTCAGGGCATCGTGGTGATGACCCATACCAAGTTTCATAACAATCTGTTCATGCGTTCATAAAATACAGCATTTTTGCACATAATTCAAAATGGCCGACATCCAAAATGGCCGACATGGTAAAATTGGATATCAGTCGACTCGGCATGACGCCCTGAATCTAATGAGACCAATTTTATGATTTTTGGATAAACGGTTCAGAAGTTATAAGCCAAAATAGGCATTTTTCGTATCTCCGGACAGGTAGGTGGCGCTGCGCCGAAACGCTGCATGTTGCTTCAAGTCATGCTTGTGATGACATGTACCAAGGTTGGTTTGAATACGATAAAGCGTTGCGGAGATATAGCCTTTAGTGTGTTTTTGCAACCTCCACGTAAAATTTGTTTGTGCGTTTATTGAAAACGATTGGACGAATCAACTTGAATTCCATAACTTTTTGTCAACATGCTCTGAAGATGATCTGTTTCAATTTTCGTGAAAATCGGAGCAACGGCCTAGGAGGAGTTTGAAAAAGTAGGTTTTTCAGAAAATTCAAAATGGCGGGAAAATTTGCATACCGGAAAATGACATCATAGGGTGAAATCGAATCGGCTTGAGCCAAGGAATCCGATGAAAAAAGAATTTTGTTTCTAGCCCTTAGGGGTCAAAAGTTATAAGCATAAATATGAGTGAAACTTTGGACAGGTGGTGGCGCTAGAGGGATTGAGTTAGAGGCACCAAATTTGCTATAGTGACAGCTCAGACTGGCCTCTATGAGTGTGCCAAATTGCACAACTTTTTACCATACGGTTCTATGGGCTGCCAGAGACTCCTATGGCGGAAGAAGAAGCAGAATAATAATAATAGGAACACTAACGATTTCAATAGGTGCCTCCGCACCTTCGGTGCTTGGCCCCTAATAATAGGAACACTAACGATTTCAATAGGTGCCTCCGCACCTTCGGTGCTTGGCCCCTAATAATAGGAACACTAACGATTTCAATAGGTGCCTCCGCACCTTCGGTGCTTGGCCCCTAATAATAGGAACACTAACGATTTCAATAGGTGCCTCCGCACCTTCGGTGCTTGGCCCCTAAAAAGCAAATTATTACTATTTAATTATTGTAATGGTAAAAAAATGCCAAATAAATGGAAAAAATGCGAAACACCGCGTTCGGTATTCGGCCTTCAGCCAAGCATTTCATTTATTATTTGGTTTCGGCTTCGGCCAAGAATTTCATTTCGGTGCATCCCTAATTATTATTCACAACAACCACACTCACATTTATAGCATTAAACATACAGTCTCAAGCAAAATAGTCAGGTTCCACAACTTATGACTCTTATGAGCAAAGACTCAAAACATGTATGAATCAGTTGGACAAATTCAAATGAACTTATTACTTACGGAACTGCAAGATATTTCCCATTATTTTCTCATTATAGTGGTATATTCATTTATACTGACAAATACTGCTCAAAAGTAATAAATAGTGTCAGGATGCCATTATCTAGGAAGACAGAATGACTTCTAGTACATATATGGGTGAATTCAAGGGAGCACAATTTTCTTGAATTCAGCATTATGTTTTTTATTCATCATGAGTATTTGGATCAGGCAATATCTCTGGTTGGGCTAATAGTAGCAGGGGGCCATGAGCAAAACAAGTGGGTGCAGACAACAGGATAGTAAGATTAACCCAGACAAGCCATGCACAGAGATGATCTGGATTGCATAGCGTTTAATGAGATGAGGATGGAGTGCTTAAAAAAAGTCACCCCAGTTAACTGCTACCATCATGGCCTTATTAACAAAGTAGTATGGGCTGAATTGTTGATTTTTCGGCAAAGTTTGAATTATTATAAATAATTTATAATATAAATAAATAATATTATACAGAACCGATTCAAAAGTACATTTGTACTGGCAGACTATCGGCACTTGCAGCTAATTTCCTGAGCAAGTAATATTATGCTGTACAATAGCAAGCCAGCTGGCAAGAGTCAGCACTCGTGAGGACAAAGATCGAAGGGAAAGGCTGTGTCTGAAAAAAACCTGCAGGTTATTTTCTAACATAGCTAACCAATAGTGATTTTATAGTATGTATCAGTTAAGCTGAACAAAGCAAAGCTCATGAAATTCATTCTTTTAACTTCTTTAAAATCTGCTTAAAAGCCATTTTTAACAGTGCACCAAACCAAATAGGGGTGGGCGGCATGACTAAAATCTTATATAACAGTACTGCATCACGTAACGATATATATCATGATCAGTTAACTTTGCAGAGTTGTCACATTGCTCTCTTGCCGTATATATTGGCTGTTAAGTTGTATCTTTTTAGTGTCAGATGATGTTTAAAACACTAATGTTCATGTGAAATGTATTTACACTAAAAACTCTCTAGCAATGCTTGTTGCTATGCTATTAGCAATGCTATTAGGCTTATAGCCTAATTTATAAGGGGTGGATATTGACACAAATTTCACAAATCATTTTAATTCTGATCTTTTTTCGAGCACTGATTCGTTTAGTTATACATCAGGTGCGGTACAGATACATTTTTCTAAAGGAAAAAAAAGGAAACTACTGTGCATAGATTAATAGTTAGAAAGGAAAGACATTTTTTTTAAATATATATTTTACTTATAATTTACGCATTCAATGTTTTATTTATTGTATGTTTGGATAAATCGGTCATGAAAACTAGAGTAGAAATTATGATTAAAAATTATATGATTAAAAGGTTTATATAAAAACTGCCTTATGTGCAGTTTAAATGTTTTTACACAAGTTTTTGAATGTTTAATTATTTCTAAAAATAAATAAAAATTGAATAGTTTAAACTTGCCTTATAATTTTAACCTTTAATATATACTTTGGTAATAGTAGGGGTGTAATGATTTGTAGTTGATCCGTACAGGATAGGCCCCAACCCAACGGTTCGGCACGTATGTACGCACGTTCGCATGTATGATTCGCAGATTAATTGCAATTTTTTTGCAATTATTGTCAGTATGTAGGGCTGGGCGATATTGCCCAAAAAAAAAATCCCCGATTTTTTCACCAAAAATTCGATTTACGATTTAAAACGATTTTTTTCCCCTCCTACTTAAAATCAGTCTGCAGATGATAAAGAAATTGTTCAAAACAAGTTTTAACTTTATTTTGTTTAGGTAAAATTAAATATTTGCAGCTTGGTAGAAGTGCCACCTGGGGTGCAAAACTTTCAGCATGTGAATAACCCCCGACTATTCCACAGTATAAATGGGCACCATATCTTTTGCAATATACAGTATACATATCAAAGGTTTATGAATTGATATGCAGATAAAATTAACTTTTATTAACAACAGTAATGTGCAAAAAAGTATAGGGAAAATTTAAATGTAGCCTAATGCTCTTATTAAATATAGATTAGCATTGTTCTTCAATAGTCTCACACTGAACTGATCGACAGCTTCAGTGATTATTAAAGGAGCTCTTTACTTTACTGTAATTTAGTCACAATTTGAAGAAAAGTTTAGTTTTTCCTGAGACTGTGACTTCGTACTTTCCATACATTAGGGAGTGAAAATCGCTAATAAATCAATAAGTGCTCTTCTGCTGGTTATAGTGGTGGGCATTTCATATCTTTTTTAAAATAAAAATGCTACAAAATGGATTACACATTTAAAAAAAATAAACTAAAAAAAACATTCGACTATTTTTTTCACAAGACCCCTTTAAACTTTTAGTTTTACAAACCATCACATTAAAAATAACATTACAATCGGATATCTAGAGCTTTGAAGTGCTGGAAATAAGTGTGAAGCTCTTGAAAACCATTGGAAAGTGCTGGAATTTCAATCTCAAAAGGTTGTACGAATCCTGAGATAAATAATGACAACAACAACATTAAATCCATGTGGTTTTACTACAGTACAATCGTGGTAAATGTTGGTGATTTGTGACTGAAACCCCTGACCTTCGCTCAGCTCTGTTTGATCTGATATATCTGTGGTTTATAACAGAATTCTGCGCCGACCGCTTCCACTAGATCACTGTAGCAATGGTGTGTTGATTTTAACGGTCTCTCACTGGATCACCAGCGCTGTGTATCGTGTCTGTCACGAGATTGGCCCGTGTGAGCTCGCGCTGCGTTCGTGTCAGCGCAGCTTTAAATGAGTATAGCGCCTACCGCGGTTCCGTTCAGACTTCAAACACACTTTGCAGCGGGGTATTGTTAATTGTTCTGTAAAAAACTGAACCAATTACGAATGACACGGTATGTTGTTAGACGCGATCCTTGTTGTTTGTGTACCTCTGTGGCAAACGCGCGCGGGGAGGGCTGAGCCATTACGGGAGCTCAGAGGGGAGCGTCGGCGGATTTGAAAGAGAAAACCGATTTTCATTCACAAAAATCGTCGTAAACTAAAAACTTGAATTAATTCATAAAATCGATTTATCGCCCAGCCCTATCAGTATGTTTTTTCCAACATGCCTTCTAACATTCATGTTTATTAGGTGGTATAACCAGCAGTACAGTTGAAGAGATGACCGGTTCACTTGCGTTCTGCTTGTAATTACAGGATGGCAGGCACGTTACAAATAAAATGTTGTTCATGCATCAACAGAAAAAAAACTGATTTAAGAATCAATATCGATTCATCAAAATGAGGATTAACTGAAATCAAGAAATGATTGTCTATGATTGGTTACAATGCTCAACCACTGCACTATACATTCAATGTCAGTAGACCTACATGAACTGATACTCACTTCATGATTCGCAGCACCCATAATCTTAATCTTTTATACGATTAATTGTGTGACCTGTGTGCTATAAACTATAAGGCAAAATCTCTATTTGGTAACACTTTCCACACCACGTATATACAGTCACTTCACCTAACCCTGGCACCAAACATCTTTCCTCTTAATAACAATGCCACCCAGTCCCAAACAGGTGGCAAAGCAAACCAACGCAGTTTGGTGTCCTAAAGCAAATGCCTCAACCTGCTACTTCCAGAATTAAGGTCACAGCACTGGTTAAACCATACATCTGCTTGACCAGTATAATCACGCAGTCCTGAAGCTCTGATTGTCATTAAAGGGCAGAACTTACTGTGGCCGGTCATGACTGTGCCTCTGATTGCTGATGGGAGGAAGGACAGACTTGCTGTTAATCTCCAGTCCTTTCCTCAGGGCTTCTCTAATCTGTTCAGTGTCTGTATGAACAATACACATTTACTTGACATAGTAATATTACTTTGATCCAATACAACATCTCTGATACATACTGGGTTTGGTGTCTCGTTTTTAAATGGGTCTGCACCTGTCCTTAGAACTCCTCACCTTTGTCGGACAGCCTGCGTGGCTGTGACCCAATGCAAATGCTCCTGCTGTCGTCCTCATCCTCGGGAGGTCGGCTCAAGTCATCCCAGGCACACTTGGCACTTACACCGCTCAGGTTAGAGCCGTCCGTCTCTATGCCCTTATCCACTCGTTCCTGCTTGGAATGAGCAATCAACACACGCATAAATCAGCAGGGGAGCAGCATGGCTGGACATGTGTCCGTCTCGGTGCAGAGAATGAGAGGGCAGAGGACTAACAGCAGGTGGAGGTGTTGAGTTTAACAGCCACAGACTTAATTAACTCCACCTTTTCCCATGCTGCATCACTCCTGAAGCATCACAGTATGTGCTTTATCAGATGACCTTAATCACCAGGAATGATAGTCATTCATTACTTAAGAGAGGTAAAATGTGTGTAAAAAAAGAAAAAAAAAAAGCATTTTAGCTTGGAAAAACTTTACAAAGTGAAGTATCTAGAAAAGCTACATTATTAACAAAATCCTACAATTATAATTAACAAAAAAATTAGCAATTGCACCAATATTAAAATATATATATATATATATATATATATTTATATATATTTTTTAAAATATATATTTATTTAAATAGTGTTTATAAAGATTAATTTATGTCAAGAGCTAGCCATCTTTTCATCCACCCATTTTATACAATTTTGGGATGGGCATAAATTCTAAAAATGTGCTCAATTGAGTCGGATAAACTATTTATCATAAGAGAACATGCGCATAAACTACGATGGAAACACATTTACCGATATGCGCATCAAAAAAGACGGGCTTTTGCGCAAAGAGTTGGCATAACTAGACTAACCAGAAGACAGCACCTGAAATCCCAGAGCAAAGCCTGTACTCTAAGTGGTTAAGTATAATTACCTCCCAGAACATTACTGAGATCCCAAATAGCAGACATCCGCCTTTGAACGCAAGATAACTTTATTGCGTTTTGCCTGCACACTCTTAGGCGCAAGTAATTTCTTATAAAAATAATTATATACCGTTGCTTCTTCTACTGCAGCAACTTCCATTTTTCTTAATTATATCAGACCCAGTTTATCAGGAAGTAACGATTTTGTTCTCTTTGGTTCACTAAATGGAAACCATGCTTTATTTACAAATGTTTTATGTGATTTTCCAATTTTGTGCATAAGCTAAATTGGCAACTTTGGATAGAAACACAACTTGCATTAAATGACAGTAACTAGTTCAAAATGAATACTTTTATACATCATGGATGCATTAAATGGATCAAAAGTGTCAACAAAGACATGTATAATGTTACAAAAGATTTCTAATTCAAATAAATACTGTTCTTTTGAACTGTATTCATCAAAGAACAACAAAAAACATATGTATGTTTTCGTGATAATGCGAAACATTTCATGAACAAATTAGCAAATTAGCATATTAGAAGGATTTCTGAAGGAACATGTGACACTGAAGAATGGAGTTACGGCTGCTGAAAATAAATTCACCTGTGAAATAATTACATTTTAAATGTTTTATTATTTTACTCTATTTATGATCACATAAAAATGCAGCCATGCTGACAATAGGAGGCTTCAAAAACAATTAAAAAATGTACTATTGACTCCAAAATGCTGGATACAATTAGCACAAATATACAGGTCCTTCTCAAAAAATAAGCATATTGTGATAAAGTTCATTATTTTCCATAATTGAATGATAAAAATTAAACTTTCATATATTTTAGATTCAATGCACACCAACTGAAATATTTCAGGTATTTTATTGTTTTAATACTGATGATTTTGGCATACAGCTCATGAAAACCCAAAATTCTCAATTAGCATATCATGAAAAGGTTCTCTAAACAAGCTATTAACCTAATCATCTGAATCAACTAATTAACTCTAAACACCTGCAAAAGATTCCTGAGGCTTTTAAAAACTCCCAGCCTGGTTTATTACTCAAAACCGCAATCATGGGTAAGACTACCGACCTGACTGCTGTCCAGAAGGCCATCATTGACACCCTCAAGCGAGAGCGTAAGACACAGAAAGAAATTTCTGAACGAATAGGCTGTTCCCAGAGTGCTATATCAAGGCACCTCATGGGAAGTCTTTGGGAAGGAAAAAGTGTGGCAAAAAATGCTGCAAAACAAGAAGAGGTGACCGGACCCTGAGGAAGATTGTGGAGAAGGACTGATTCCAGACCTTGGGGGACCTGCGGAAGCAGTGGACTGAGTCTGGAGTAGAAACATCCAGAGCCACCGTGCACAGGCGTGTGCAGGAAATGGGCTACAGGTGCCGCATTCCCCAGGTCAAGCCACTTTAGGCTACAGGGAAGCAGCACTGGACTGTTGCTCAGTGGTCCAAAGTACTTTTTTCGGATGAAAGCAAATATTGCATGTCATTCGGAAATCAAGGTGCCAGAGTCTGGAGGAAGAATGGGGAGAAGGAAATACCAAAATGCCTGAAGTCCAGTGTCAAGTACCCACAGTCAGTGATGGTCTGGGGTGCCATGTCAGCTGCTGGTGTTGGTCCACTGTGTTTTATCAAGGGCAGGGTCAATGCAGCTAGCTATCAGGAGATTTTGGAGCACTTCATGCTTCCATCTGCTGAAAAGCTTTATGGAGATGAAGATTTCGTTTTTCAGCACGACCTGGCACCTGCTCACAGTGCCAAAATCACTGGTAAATGGTTTACTGACCATGGTATTACTGTGCTCAATTGGCCTGCCAACTCTCCTGACCGGAACCCCATAGAGAATCTGTGGGATATTGTGAAGAGAAAGTTGAGGGACGCAAGACCCAACACTCTGGATGAGCTTAAGGCCGCTATCGAAGCATCCTGGGCCTCCATAACACCTCAGCAATGCCACAGGCTGATTGCCTCCATGCCACGCCACAATGAAAAGCAGTCATTTCTGCAAAAGGATTCCCGACCAAGTATTGAGTGCATAACTGAACATAATTATTTGAAGGTTGACTTTTTTGTATTAAAAACACTTTTCTTTTATTGGTCGGATGAAATATGCTAATTTTTTTAGATATGCCAAAATCATCAGTTTTAAAACAATAAAAGACCTGAAATATTTCAGTTGGTGTGCAATGAATCTAAAATATATGAAAGTTTAATTTTTATCATTACATTACGGAAAATAATGAACTTTTATCACAATATGCTAATTTTTTGAGAAGGACCTGTATACCCTGATGGACCAGAAATGAGAACCACTGCTAAAGATGAACATGTACAATCTTTAAAATGTGTCCTTTTGTGTTAGGAACAAGTTCAACATTAGGGTGGATAATAAATAAGCATTTTCATTTGTGAGTGAACGAATCATACTACAGAAAACCTTACTTGCAAGTGTGGATCAATGTCAAATATGGTTTCCCCTCTTCTCATGTCAGTGATTAACCATGGACCCCCAGCACTGCCAACAAAACAGCCAAAGAGACAAACATCTCAGAATTCATGAAAAACAAGAACAGCATCTCAGCAAGAACAGCAAGAACAAAGCATCTCAGAGCAAATGAAAGCTCCTGACCCACTTGTTATAGAGTTACAGCTTTCAAAGTACAGCGCTTTTATCTACAATGCCCACAATGCCTAAGCAAGAGTAGAAAAGAAACGGCATTAAGTAGCACGGCAAACGTATTTTTACATTTGCTTGTAGGGAAATGTACCGACATACAACTTCACCCATCTGTAAAGGCTTTTCAGCCAGAAGAGAGAGAGACTAAGTAATACATCAAGGGAATTCATTTAGTTTCTCAGCTGGTTAAATCAGTCCTGCAGTTTTTCCACCAATTGAACATGAGTGTGTCCTTGGCCTGTCTCGTGGCTGGCTGTGGGATTACTCACATGTGCACTCCTCTCAGCAGGTCCAGAATGCCTTGACCGTTCCACTGCTGCGCTGCCTGCAGTTCCTCTGTGCAAACACCCACAATCTGATGAGCACAGAAGGAAAAACTTAATTTGCACTGATCACAAGGAGATATATGCATAGGAGGACAAGGTTAATGAACGTAGCATACAAAACTGAACCTAGCTGGCTATATGAACATATCATGAAGCAATCTCAAGGTCTAAAAAAAAAAAAAAAGGAAAAAGAAAGAAACTAAATTACTGTGGAAATTACATTAGCCTACAGTCAACAATCTTGTTGAAACTGCTAGCATGCTGTGCCTGACCTGAAGGAAGCTGACATGACCGAAGGGGGTCTGCACTGGCAGCATCTGGGGGTCCTCCGTCAGAAGCATATGCTGGATTCTAGACTCACTGTTGTCCAACGGACTGTGCCACGAAATGTGATCGCCACTACAGAATGTATTTTCTGCAAAATGTCAAGAGATTAATATGTTAACGTTTATTTTTGTTTGATGACTCTATATTTGATATAGTACATACAGATGTAACAAAGTATAAATACAGGCACCCTGCAGGGAAACAAATCCTGGTTACTACAGTTACCCTAATATTACTATGGGAAAAACAATAGAAATTTGGCTATTTTTACACTAAAAACACTACGTAAAGTTTGAATCAAGAGGTCAAGGAAGTACGGTTGAGCTTTTGTTGACCATAATTTAGTTCTCCTTGCATGTTCGCTGATCAATGTTTATATGTAAATAAAAGACTAAATTAAATCTGTTCATCATATAAAGCAATCATGTGTCTTAAAAAGACTTGGATTAAACAACTCTAATCATAAGGATTTATTTTACCTTCATTGAACCATCAGAGTTTTGAATGATTAGACATAAAAAAGGAAATATCTCAGACTTTGGAACAACATGAAAGGAGGCCATTTTCATTTCTGATGAACTAACCCTTTAAGCTGGAAACAACATAACATGAAAACCACAGCTCCCAAATTGTTTTGCAGATAATGATTCCATGAATTATAAAGCTTTTGACTCCAACCCCTTCAGATGGGGTGCAGGACAGGTAGATTACCTGATTGAAACACGTATCGAGCCAGGCCTTGCATGAGCTCAGCTGGCCAGGTAGGGGGTGCTGTCTCTCCTGCTTCTCTCTTCAGCCGAAAGGTGAGCTCAAAACCAAAACCACTTGGGCCCTCTTGACCTGTGAATCTATAAAGCAGCAAAATACAGCTGTAATTCAAACACCATCAACCTACGCAACTCTTCTTGTATAACTAAACAAAGAAAAATAAACGAGTTGTATAATTCTTTCAATAGCTGATAGGTCATTCAGTGTCAAATTAACCCAATTTTAGAAACAATCCCTTTTATACAATATTTAAAAAGCATTCATATTCCTGAAAAATGTTCTTAAAAGTAATCATAAATAATTTTAAGTGATGATAACCTCCAATCTATCTTAATCCCCAAAGGTAGATGTTTAATAAATTGATTGGGTTGTTTCAAAGATTAAGCATTCTAACATAAAACAAGCTACATAGAATACATATTACTAGTACCAGGAATACAGACAAATGACACGGATTGATGATCATTAAAACAGTGATCACTACAGTGAACATGTATAAATGATGCATTCACTTCCGCTAGAACTAGCGAGGCAGCACAGGACAAACAGATACAAGACACATTCACTCTAGAGACAGAGCAAATGAATGGGAAAGGCCGCTGCATCTTGACACAGGCACTTTTTCAATAACTTGACACGGTGCATTAAAAATCACAGCACTGACTCTGAGCGATAAACTCCCATCAAACCAGTCATGAAGAAAATAGCGTCTGAGTGCTTATTATGATAACTACGGTAATCCACAGGCCGCGCAAAGAGGCATTTTTCATTTTGCACTGCTGCCTTCGGCAATACCTGGCTTTCAATCAAATCATTGCCTCCTCCTTCATATATAAATCTTGTTTGTGAAAAACACCCCGGAAAAACGGGCTATTTTCAACATAATGCCAACTGTGACGCAAGCACCGAGATCCTTAATATGTGGAACTGCACATATCAATCATTGGGAGTTCAGCAGATAAACAAGCGTCACGCAAGGATAGCAAAAACGGCAGATCATGGAAATAAATGTTATGATCCAGCCTGTGCAGGGGACGTGAGGACTTTTCATACCCTTCCCACAGATAAACAACGTCAACAGTCATGGTTGAGGTTTATTTACAATCGGATACCGCAACAAAGTAATTCAAAGTTGTTCGTTTGCTCGGCCCATTTCACCACAGACAGTTTTTCTAATCGGGGGCAATATCAAGCAGGATTCGCTCAGCGTCTGATACTGAAGAAAGAGCCGATTCCAACCATATTCCTGCAAGCAGTAAGTAGTAATTGTATCCATTTCTTGACTGTAAAACCCATTTTGGATTAAATTGAAGATGCTAAAGTAACAATTGGAAACTCCAAGTAGCTCACATAACAGTTTGTAAGAATGACAAAAGTTAAAGGGTTAGTTCACCCAAAAATGAAATTGATGTCATTAATGACTCTTAATGACCCTAATGTCGTTCCATACCCGTAAGACCTCCGTTCATCTTAGGAACACAGTTTAAGATATTTTATATTTAGTCCGAGAGCATATCCAAGTGTATGCACACTATACTGTCCATGTCCAGAAAGGGAATAAAAACATCATCAAAGTAGTCCATGTGTGACATCAGTTCATTAGAATCTCTTAAAGCATCGAAAATACATTTTGATCCAAAAATAACAAAAACTACGACTTTATTCAGCATTGTCTTCTCTTCCTTGGTTGTGTTCAATCCTCAAATAAAGATTCAAACAGTTGTGAATCAGCGTATTGATTCATGATTCGGATCGCGTGTCAAACTGCTGAAATCACTTGACATTGGCGATCCAAATCATTGATCGATTCACTGATTCATAACCGTTTGAAACTTACGTCTTACGGGTAAGGAACAACATTAGGGTCATTCATGACATGAATTTCATTTTTGGGTTAACTAACCCTTTGATATTATTTCCTGCCAGTGTTGTCATAAAATACAACAGTAAATACGTATGCCAATCCCTTTTGATGGATTGAAATCTAAAGAGCCTAGATTTCATCATTAACACAACTCGGAAGGTAACTAACGTTACGTTTATTACTACTGTTTAATTGCTTACAAATCTCACTCGAGCCTTGTAGCTAACGTCACCTTCACCATCTAAGTTGAAATGATAGTCATTTGACAAGGCTTCTAGTCAATTTGTTAAATAAATATACATTTTTGAGAACTAAAGTATGATTATTTTGCAGCAGATGAGTAGTAAACATGACACTGACTATTTTTAGTGGTTTCTACATTACTTTGTTTGGCTAAATAAATCGCCTTTTAAATCAGTACTCTACTGTCAAACTGTAACGTTACTGTAAACAACATATTTACGCGCTACCCAGTTCAGTTCGTGATTCAAAGTTGGGAAGCTATCATTGTAAAATCATTGCCATGACGGATGGTATAGATATGTTAGCTGTCAGTGAGCAACAGTGGAGTGAAACAGCCAATCAGGGCAGAACTCTACATTAATATTCATGACCCTTCCAAATAAGGCAAAAACAGAGCATTACATCCTAGGGACAATTTATAGGGTTGTAAATGGACCTGTAAAACTGTATCTGGACTATATTTGACCTTAAATAAGCCACATACCCTCTATTTAGATCTCAAAAAACAATTTAACATATTGTTTCAAATCATTCTAGGGCATCTTTAAAGAAGATTTTCATGAATCGAACTTGAGTCTAATACTTATTTTGGTATCTATACTTTTAAGGCTCTATTTGGTTAAATTTCAGTGATATTGGAATCTCGATGTGGCCCCATGAGTACATTTTTACATTGTACACATTTTCTGGGGTATCACTGCATACAACTGATACTTTTTTCTTCCAAAGAGGACCAGCTGAAGAACAAATAATATGCTAAAGATATATTTTTTTTCAATCAAAACAACTGCATAGAACATACCTGTCTGAGTAAAAGAGGCCAAAGTTTGTGGCCTGTAAGTTAAAAAAGTAATTAAGATATCTCGATATGATTTGAGATTCTTGTTCTTAAACATTTCTTTTGAAATCTTCATTTTCAAGACCCTATATGTTTCAATCCTATGGATATGAGGATCTCACAGAGGCTCCAAGTTCAAATTGTTTAAATTTACCCAATGGTTTAAAACCAAATATGAGTCACTTTGCATACAGCTGAGGCTTATTGCACTTAAAGCGATATGTCTGAAGAATAAATCATGTTGAAATTAGAAGAGTCTCTAATTTGCCAAAATGCCAAAAATACACTGAAATGGGCAAATTGAGGCACATTGACTTGCTTTCAAAAGTGTATTTATCAGAATCTATATTTGAATCAGTTTCAGCTTCTTCTTAAAATATGCTATATCATAGCTACATGTTATACCGTAATATCTCTGAATGATGAAATTTATTTACAATATTCAATATTCTAAAATTATATTAAAATATATTTAATAATACTCGAGTTACACACATACAAACTCCGAGAGAGGTATGTTGTGTGGAATTGTTTTGATCTTCTTTAAACATCAAGTATCAGCTGTTTGAAAAGAGACACATTTGAAAATGGATAAAATTCTATATTTGGATTTGGAGGTCACACTGACATCCCCAAGTCTATGGGATAAAAATTAAGATCACAAAATAAATGTATTAAGAATGAGAATCTATAAGGATATTAAGATATCTTTAATACTTTTTTGAGTTGCAGGCATGCAAACTTTAGGCAAAAAAAACAAAAACAAAAAACAGGGTTCTGCTTTTTCTCATTTTTGAACATCAACATTGGCATATAATGCGCGAAAATAAAAATAACTAAAGTCAGCAGATTTTACTTATAGACATACTAATCTCTGTGCAAAAATAAAATAATGATGCTGATCTTTCTAAAGTCATTTTTAACTCCCTGAAATTTGGTCCCAGATCGAAGATCCTGCTCTACAAAATAGTGGATTACTCAGTAAATTCAACCATTACATTGCATATTTCAGCTTCATTTATGCATTTCTTTCACACACACACACACACACACACACACACACACACACACACACACAAAGAATATCAAAATCTTCAGAAATTTCCAGAAGAATCACAGAATGACCCTGAAACTTGTACATCAGGCAAATATGAACACATGTTGATGGTCTGCAACACCATTATCATGCCATGAAACAGTTGTAAACATCTAATAATCTTAGTAAGTCATTCTTACTCATGAACTCTGTTGTCCCCATACAAGTCACTGAGACCAAGGCTGACATAGTGCCAATGCTCCGGTACATCTTGTCCAGGACATCCCACGTTTCTGTACATACTAATGTAGTCCAGAGGATCTGGACCCCCTAACCTGAAAATAGGATAATGGGAGGAAAGAGTTGAGACGAAAACGTCCACTTAAAAGTTTGCCTATTAGTAATGCTTCTGCTGACTGAAACTTGCTTATTGTTAAAACTTGTTTATATTTGTAACAGTATAAAGTTAAAACTATTCTTCAAGGACAAATCAGTCTTGTATTAGTTTTTGTATGTGTGCGTATCAAGTAGCAACATAAAACTGGAATGCTTCAGACATCTCACCAATACTTCACAATGGCTGTGACTTGCAGCGGGTTCGCCTGATCGGCATACAGGCGCCTGCATTCCCCATAAATGGCCTGCAATCCCGGGGGAAAGAGCGAGGCGAGGCCGAGGTGCGCTGCTGCTCCGCTGCTAGGCCGCATCTCATCCATCCCCACACGGCCGCACCAAACAGCGAAAAAAGTTGTTGAAAAGCAAGAAAATTAGGTGTTCTTTTTAACTTCCGATTCAAAAAGACGATTCAATCACTGATATTGTAAATATGATTTGCAACACGTTTCCCCCTCTGTTTAGCCCCTATTGCAGTTTTTCCTCTGTGGTTTTGATGTCCAGAAAAGGGGACGTGACAAACACTTTGACTGACATTTGATAAACCCAATCAGAACAGCCGTTAGAAAGACGCGACTTGTGAGCCGCGATGCAGTTGGACGAATGTGTTGTGTGATCAATGAATTTGTTAGTTGTTGATCCATGTGGGGGTGGGGCTCAGAGACATCCATAAGGAATGCCATTCACACGACACGAACACAATTGTTTCTATTATTCGTATTTCTGTATTAGCTTTGTGACATTTAAAGGTGAATTTGCCTATTCGTATATTATGAACTGTATAATTTTGAATAATTATAAATGTGTAATAAGAAAATGCATTAGCCCACATGTATATATGCCTTCCAATTCAATAGATTTTTGTTATAGCGTTCTGTTAACATTCCAATTAACATAAACAAGTAATATAGTCATTTATACATTATAAATATATACTTATCTAATTTCATAATTAGTTGTATTTTTTGTATTTCTCTGTCCTTTATTTTACTGTTTCAGTCATTTACTGGTGTGTGTATTTTGTGAATTTGTATGAAAAAAATATTTAAGCAATCATTTTTTTTATATAAATATTTTTCATTTATGTTGTATTTATCGCTAATGCCAAAATGTGTTTGTTAATCTCATTGTTTAGCTACTTTGTATTTTCCAAAGTGAGAACAAGTTTAGGGCCACCTGCTGGACAGACTGTTGACAGCATGCGGCTGCACGCGGTGTCGTCCTGACCAGAATATTATCTGAATCACCTGATTCTGGACCTTATAATAGGCTATACAGTATTGTAAGTACGTTTTTTTTTTTTCAGACTTGATATGTAAAAAACTTTTAGTATAATTTATTAAAAATACACATCATAATTAACAATGAGATCATCTAAAACAAAGAAGGAAGATCGTATTCTTGTTTTATTTTATGAATGCTCTGTGTTTTTAGATTTCGATCTTGTCCTTTGTTTGCTTTAAGATAAGATCAATGTGTCAGTAATGACATACACTTCCACAAATGCAGCAGTCAGAGAGTTCATCTGGCGGCGGCGGCCTCGTGGTATTAGTCATGATTAGGCTGATGTTACAAGCAGTTATCCTTTGTGTAACACAATTTATCCATAGGTTGACCCATCCTTATATAATATAATGCATATTATTAGAATAAGTATCTCTACGTATGTTGGTAAATACATTCTAATATTTTTTAACAAAATATAGGCATTTTGGTGTCATGGTATTATCCCTGTTGGGGGGGGGGGGGGGGGGGGAGCATGCTGGTTATGTTTTGAAGCATGGCAGCTGGTTTGATCAGGTTTAAACAGGTCATGTGCTGGTCCTAAGAAACTAGCTCCAGCTCGGGACCAGCTTAAACCAGCTGCCATGTTTCAAAACATGCTGCTTATTTTCAACAGGATATCCTGGTCCAAGTACTACTCTATGTGCTTAAATTTAAAGTGAATTTAGAAGAAATTTAGGATTAATAACCAAATATCCACTCCCTTACAATGCAGCTTGTGAGAACAAATTATTTATGCTCAGTATCCCGGGCCTGTTTATGGCCTGTTGATGTTATGTGGTGCTTGGCTACCAAAACCCTTTGTTATACCATTTGTTGCATATAATGTGTGTATTACACAGAAAAGCAATGGAGTCTTGAGATTGGTAAGTACTTTATTTTCCATTTTCTTAATATGAAAGGGTTAGTTTACCCAAAAAGGAAAATTCTGTTGTTAATTACTAACCCTTAAGATGTTCCAAACCTGTAAGACCTTCATTCATCTTCGGAAAATAAAGATATTTTTGATGAAATTGGAGAGCTCTCTGACCCTCCATAGTCAGCAATGTCATTGCAACTTGAAAGGTCCAGAAAAGACATTGTTAAAATAGTCCATGTAAATACAGTGGTTTAAACTTAATTTTATGAAGTGACATAAATACTTTTTGTGCACATTTACTACGTCAACTACATAAGAGAATGACACAGGCAATAAGAAAACGTAAAGTCGTTATTTTCGTTATTTTCAGGGTTTTGCACACAAAAGGTGTTTCCGTTGCTTCATAACATTAAAGGAACTGTATAAGACATTAAGAAATAATGTAAATTTCAAATACTTATATCACTGACAACAGTAGTCCGGCCAGGATATTGTCATTTGAAAGTTGTTGTTGCAGCCCTCTACTGATGTTGACATGTGTTTTGGCCTGAAGCTCCGCCCTCCACCTATCGACCAATCACAATAAGTGTTTTGGCATCCTGGTTGCCAGATCTGCTCTAGTTACCACAGCTGCAGCTACAAACGTTCCTGTGGATCCTGCAGACTATCTGGCTGCCTTGAGTCAATGGGAGGGGGAGAGGGGATAGTGATTGCAGTACCAGTTTTGGCTAGCCTGACAAGCCAGACCCACATCAAGATGTTTGGTCTGGAAACTCACCATAGACAGGGCTCAATACGAGGGGCGGGATGAACGGTTGTCTTTCAAACTCCCCCTGCACGCGAAAGGATAGCGCTACCACCAACCAGAGCAACGAAGGTGAAACAGAACTTGTTGGTAGATTAAACATTCGCCGTATCCGGTCAGCAAAACCCTGAACACATCTTCCCTTTTTAAGAATGACTTCAGTGCCGTTCTTTGTTCTTTTCTCAGAGAAAAGCTTAACTCCAAGTCTTCCAGAGTCGCGGTCAAAGCTGATTCAAAAGGCCCGCCGTTCGTCAGTTTCTGTGTTTACTTGAAGCACGCAAACGCAACTCGGCCGTCGTCGTTATGGCCCCGCCCACCGACTCTATACACGATGTGATTGGCCTGGCAAGAGTTTGGGGATTACAGCTCAGAGTGGTATTGAGAGTTGCTAGATGACACTCGTGGGCAGATTAGATGATTTGCTGCCGGGTGGGTCTAGATTTCTAGGCTAAGTTTTGGCCACAATCTTACATACACTTCCTTTAAGGATGAACCACTGTAGTCACATTCATCCAAACTTTCATTCCAAGCTTTTCTATGTTGACCGTGGCTCCTTATTACCAGCAATCAAGTACGCTTTCTCTGCCAAATGCTGCTCTAAAACAAACCCCAGGATTCAGTCACCATGAGGTGTCTTGTGAAGCATGGCCAGAAGGGTTCACACTGAAGGGTGAGCTGCATTGGGGGAAACTCCAGGGAGTGTTCGATGTGAACTGAGAGTTTCCAGACTTTGTGAAAAAGGATATAAGAAGGCTGTATGGCACTTAGCTGTTAGGATCAGCTATCAGAACCAGGAGTTTTTAGTGTGAGGGAACCCTAATGTGGGCGAACAGTAGAATACAGGGTGGAGAAGAAGGTGCTGCGAAAGGAGACAAGTCCTTCAGAGTTAAAGAAAGAAAAGGAAAAAAAGAAAGAAAAGACAAGAAAAAGAAGAGGAAAAAGAGATCTTGTGTGACTACTTCTGTAATGTCTCTGTTTATCTTTATACTGTCAGCTTATTTCACTGAGATAAAAAAAGAATCCATAGTGATTATATTGATGTAAATGGAGTATGTAAATAAGAATACTTCAATTTGGGGAAATAAAACTATTATAGATGCAATATAGATATATATGATATTTGCATTTACTTTTATAAAATCCACTCCAAGAATACAATATCAATATAATTTATTTATATTGTAAATTATATCATGTACAATTCTGTACCCGGATTTGTCACATTCTTAGAGTTTTTGGTATCTTTATTTTTACTACAGTTTAATTTGCCACTCTACAATTGTTCTTAGTTACACAAAAATGTTAAGAAAAATTCAAAGCTCTTCAAAGAGTATTGGAGTATGTTTTACATTTAAAAAAAAAAAAATCTAATTCTCATTAGTCTTTGTACTTCATAATCTTGTTACTTGCCGTTTCTTTGTAATTATTTATGAAATTTTTTAAGCAATTTCTAAATGGAAATTGTTTCATAGTATCCTACACCAAAGTATTTTCAGTGAAACATATATTGTAATCATATTCCCATCTCCAAAATGTCCATGACTGTACTTTTGATACAAAAATATGTTTTCAATATCTGAAAAAAAAACGATTAGAATTGTTTTTTTAATAATTAGTATACTTGTTATTGTCAAGGAAAATATATATATTTAACAAATTTGCAAATCAGAAAATAACCCTTCAATAAAACAATGGTGAAATGAGAATTAGCTATTATCATAAGTTCTCTAAAAATGAGGTCCGGTGTAAGGAGAAGCCACAAATACCACTCCACTATCACTGATATAGTCTTTGCATTGAATGACTCTGTTGACTGGGTCATTATGATATTCTTACTGGTTTTGGACAGTTGTGTTCAGAAAGTGTCAATTTTTCCATATTTCCGAGGAATTGATCCTGACTCACTTGCTGGGAATAAGAGATAAGGAATGCCTGCGGTTAGCGTGGGAGTCAGTGCATCATTTACATACGTCAGCTCACCACTGGCCTTTTTGAAAATCTGGCCATGTTGAATAGCAATACATTTATATCCAACCCATAGACTTATAAATAAGATTAATATCATGCCCCATCTAAAAGGCACTGCTGAACACTTGACTTATAGGTGCCCTATGCCTGAAAATGGACATTTATGGATCATGGAAGCAGTGGACAGACTTTGTTCATTTGATAAGCACACCCAGAGTGTCTGATAAATGTGTGTGCATTTGAATGAGTAGTATACATAAAAAATAAAAAAACACACAGAACACAAGAAGGTGATTTGAATGATTTGTAAACATTTATTGGAACACAACATTTAAAACATAAAATATCAAAAGTCTATCACCGACTACAGTATTGTAACTTGCTGCACAGTAAGAATTAACTTTTATATATCTATATATATATATATTAAAAACAAGAAGAGAATAAAAAAAAGGTTTTCACAAGTTACTTCTTCCAATGATAGAAACCAATGGAATTTTAAATTATGGTAAATATATTTCAAGTTTCCTTGGTACTTTTTTAAAATAATAATTTGTAGATATTAAACACAATGCCAGAAGAACTGAGCCCATAGATGAACTCTTTATGGACACCATCTATGGAATTCAGTTCTCAGGGCTAAGTGCTCAAAATATATTTTGTCAACATTTACTAAACTTCCAAATGACACGTATAGAAATGCTGTTGTCCATATAGTGTTTTAAAATTGATATTACTATGTTGATTCCATTCAGAAACCCAAACCAGAAAGCTTTAAAAAATACATGACCAAACAACCAAGAAGCTCTGATCTTTTAACCGTTTCAGAGACTATTGATACACTTTTGCAGCTGTTCCTTTCTCTGAACAAGAGAAACACAGCTTATAAATTCATCTGTCTCCAGGAAGGCCAAAGGGTTGGTGATGTAATCCAACTCAGATTTTTGTCTCAATGTTATCGCCATCACATATTTGTTTAATGTTTGATCATTACTTAACTGCTGCGAAAAAGCATTGAACTTCATGTCCTTAACTGGTTACCTGCCACACCTGAGGACTTTCAGGAAACTGTCTCTTCCCAATAAACGGCACTGAACCAGTTGAACTGCCCTGATGGGTACACAGTTGGAAACCCCCTCTGAAGTACCAGAAATATATAATTTCTTTCATGAACTACATGCCACGTTTTTAATTTATATAAAAACTACACGTGTAAGTTTACATCTCTGACATTGCAGTTAAAGATTAGAAATCACATGACAACGCAAATAATGATTTTTACATTTTAAAGAGCTGGTAAAATATATTTTTACGCAACACATCTTTCATAATTTAAAAAAGTATTTTTCTCCCAAAATACATGTCATACTAAACATCCCATACTTATCTGATAAGGAGAAAGACACGCTTATCCCAGCTTGTCAAGATCAACTTCATATTTCTCATTCTGACTATCATGGATCAAGCTGTTGCTTTAAAATCCACAATCCTTATTTGCCATTAGAGTCTCCAGTAACTCACATGTAAAGCCAGAGATGACTGCCGTTCTTGTGACTTCTCAATATATGACTTCTGATTTCTCTCAGCTTAAATATCTCTCTCCCTCTCTCTCTATCTCCCTCTTACACACACTCACTCACTCCCTCATGCTTTCAGTATACCGTAAGCCTGCAATCACTTCCCAGTAAGAAGGAAGCAGTGGGAGGGAATCTCCCGCCCCCTCATAATGAATCAATACAAAGCGCTTCTGAGGAAAAACATCTCACTGGTTCAGCCCTCAGTTCCCATAAAACAAAAAAGGGAAAAGGGGAGACGGAGAGAGAGAAAAAAAAGGGCTTGTCAGCGAAGGAACCAGGAATTCCCCTTATTGCAAAAGAGCAGTTTCATGACAAGAGCAGTGACTAGCTGAAACAGAGCGCCGTGTTTCCATAAAGGAAATGGAAATGGCACATGTGGAACTTACATTTGCAAAGTCATGTTTACATATACTAAAATCTCAGACAAAAATAGTTTAAAACATGGTCAAATGGAATTTTCTGCTGATTGATACATGTATATTGCATCATAATGAGGTGTGGTGTCAAAACCATGAGTACAGTTGTTCCACCCCCCACACTACTTCCATCTATCGCTTACTGTAAAATGAAGTCATTGAGCATTTCACACCCTCCTTAGTGAAATGGATAGTTTCATTGATGGCCCGCTATTTAAGCTGCCTGCTGTGCGGATATGATG
The DNA here is from genome assembly GCF_024679245.1 of Pseudorasbora parva. Lineage (NCBI taxonomy): Eukaryota > Metazoa > Chordata > Actinopteri > Cypriniformes > Gobionidae > Pseudorasbora > Pseudorasbora parva. The sequence goes on from NC_090188.1 coordinate 13,544,344, forward strand.
GTTGTTTTTCATTATTTCATTTTGTATCTGAAGGAAACATCAGCTCAGTTACTAATATTATGATGGAAATGTTTTATTTATGGTGGCATGAGAACTATTAACTTAGCGGTAACCTGCAATTGTTACCTTAAATGGTTACTTAACCCCCCAAAAAATTCTGTCATCACTTTCTCACCCTCATGTTCCTCCAAACCTGTATGACGGTCTTTCTTCTGTGGAATATTAAAGACGATATTTTGACAAATGCTTTTCTTGTTTTTACAAAGTTGTTTTGGACATTCTTCTTTTGTGTTCCACAAAGGGAACAACTGTGTTGCATCACTTTAAATGACGATATGGAAACTGTTTCAAAGTGTTTAAAAAATAATAATAATAGTCTAAATCATTTGTATGTCTTTCCTTTAATTCCCCCCCTAATCTAACACGCACTAAGAAGGATTGATGATAGGGTCAAACCATCCATGTGCAATGACTTGAAAGCTGACGGCCACAATAAGGGAATCTACTTTCAGAGTAAATTCTTTCTGTTGGTGGGATAAGTTGCAATTGACATTTTGCGCAGACTTCAGAAACAGACCTGGCTTTCATGCTGCTGTTTGAACACAGGGGAAATTGGCTGCAAAGGTCACTGAGCCCATTTCCTCTCCCCCTTGCTCAAAGAGACTCAGACCTTTACAGCACCCACTGCTTTTTACCTGCACTGTATTCTAATAGTTACCATTCTAAGACACTCAATGTGTGTGTTTTCCTCAGGTCAGAGTTATCCGGGGTCAGCGTTCAATGTATTTTGTACAGTCTCTGGTGGTGTGATGATGCCTTCCCAAAAACGTATGTCTCGGTTGAGATGCATGACTAAGAAGAAAGCGATGATTACTGAAATTAGCAGAAGTGGACCTTGCCTTTATTTCCTGTAAACTGCTTGTGTAAAATCGGTAAAGTTAATGCGGCAGAGGAAATTCTGGTTGTTGCTCCCTGTTTAAACGTACTAATGGTCAGCCCATAACTTATATTAACATCCTCTTCTTTCATGAGTTGTTACAATTTATAATGCCATTCGCAGCAAGAATGGTGTATGATGTTCAATACTTCAGTTTACTTTATTTGCCCATTTGATATGTTATTGTAATTCTAAATTGTATGTGGCTGCGTACTCTTATTTTCACTATAACATTTTAATTACACATTTCAATTATTACTTCATTTGGTCTTCATTTCAAAATAACACAACTGAAATGTAAAAATAGAGGAACATTGGAAATGTTTTGCTGACAATAAGAACAACTTCACCAATTTTGTGCAATAGATGTAAATGAACAGATTCTGCCTTCAGTTGGTTGAAATTATGAAAGTGATTATAGATGAGCGATTTAAATTTCTAGCAGAAAACATAAGCTTTAAATATTTGCGTTGTCATGACTAAAGCTCTCATGAGTTTGTTTTGGACCATTACACACGGTGCTATGGTTCCTTGGAAGTCTGACTACAACTAGTCTCCTTAGACGGTTAATTCATACTAAAAATACAGGCTGTGCAGTTGATAAATGAAACAAGTTTACGGCAGACAATCGTACACACAGACTCCAGTTCTGTCGTACAGTCAGAAACAATTGGGGATATGCTGTTTTTATTTTAAATAGGCCTAATTGTATTCATATTACATCAAGGAAATGTAGAGGTATGGTTTTCGTACTTTACATTATATGTGAGTGGAGAGGAATGAGGAAGCAAACATTGTTGAAAAACAAGTTGACATTTCATATTTAAATATCACATAGCAGATCAGACAGAGATTAACACAATAATTTAAAGAAAAAATATCAGAATCGCAGCATTATTGGAATAAAGAAAAAATGGAAGACATTTGTATTCAATACAGCCAAATAGATAGCCTAAAGTTTTTATTATGGGATTATAATTAATGATTAACCCTGTTATAAAGAATCTTTAAAATAATAGTTTATTTTCATTAATATTATTTTTTATATGTTATTTTATTCATATTATGTTTTTTACCCCTCTAACTGGTCTTAAACCTTGGGTTTTACTTAAACAAACATTGAATGATCCAGGGAAATATCTTCATGATCCTGATGCTTTACATTCATTGTTATATTTTCATATAATTGCATGATAAGTGTCTTCAAAAGCAATAATTGTATGAAGTCTAAAATGCACAGTATGGAGCCCTTCACGATGTTACTAGGATTTATGAAATTGATGTGACTTGGCTGAGAAGACTGTTATAGAGATATAGCCAATGGTTTAGATCAGTATGAAATCAATTACAATTTGAAAGTTAAAATGTATATTTTAAGAAGAACATCAAGTAGCTGTTGTGAGTGTGTTGACCGAGCTCAAGAAAATGAATAGGATGAGGTAACTTTGGGGTTTTTGACAGAATGTGACAATCGATAAATGGGTTTCTGACATGACATGGCATTTTCACTGTCACATGAGATTAAAATGAATATAATTAGTATTGTCATCATTTAAAATGCAGTAAATGGTTAAACATTTATGTGTGTTAGATGGACCTGTTGATATAAAAACTGCTTTGTCTGCAAATCTCTTAATTGTCCTATGGTGTGAATGTCTCAATCGGGGTTCAATAAATTACAACTTTTATAAACTAAAAAGAAAAACATACAAATGTTAATAAATACCTCAGGCATAATTTCACACATGTCTATTTTAGTGAATGACAATATTATTATTTTTTACATCCATATTATTTCTAAAAGTGTAGGAATTTGATACATTTTGTCACTGAAAAACATGTCCTCCGGTGTGACATAATATCCTGTTTCCTTATATATTTTAACTCGGGCAATTCCACTGTCAAGTTTAATTGAAGGACCCCATTCAAGGTCATGTGACTGTGAAGCCAATGCCAGTTATTTCTGTCACACCAGATGACACATTTCAGTAAAAATATATTTAAAAAAATAAATAAACAATGAAAGAATTTACCAAATTAGTGATCCCATATATTTCCTCAAACATCAGACTTCAAACTACACAGCATTTTTTCTTTAAAAGTACTCTTACAAAAAAATTTTTTTTTTTTTTTTTACTTATTTTGTAAACTACCCAAATGTATATTTTGTATAGTTCTTAGCTATGGACATCAGCGTAGTACCAAATTTTGGGCCCTGGGTACAAACCATCTTGCTGGGCCCCGTACCAAATACCATAGTGATAACAATGGGTGGGGTATTGCATTTTTATCATATAAACTCTTAAAATGTAAACAAAATAAGCAATTTGTACATAAATCCTATACAAATGTTAGTGCATGTATATGTATAGAAAACTGACTCGACGCCCCTGGCTATGGACTACTGGTCATGTGACGTACTCATGACAGCAGAGAGCTCGTGGCGGTAATGTAGCCAGTAGGTGGCGGTAACGCACTAATGTAGTTTTAATCCACTGTGTAAAAATAAAATATACAGAAGAAGAAAAAGGAGGAAAGGAAGGAAGTCGTATCTTTGCAGTTGACGGTACAAGATTGTGTGGTCGTGACAGGTGTGGGAACTGTTTATTTTTCGAGGATGAATTGTGCTGAGAAGCTTTTGTTTTAAGACGAAAGACCTCGAGCTGCCATGCTGCAACAACACATACTGGAGGTGGGAGGCAACCGTCTTTACAATGAATTATTAAAAAGTGACAGGTCGTGTTATTTTCCATCAAGTTACTTTAAAGCACGGTTGAATTACATCGTGTATTAAGAAGTTATGCTGGTCTATGCTAGTTTAAGGAGTTGTCCCTGGCTGCTAGGCTTGTCTTCAGTTGTTCTAGATGGTCTCCCTACCTGGCTTGGGCTAAAAAGTGCATCTAAGACTAGTTTAATATGTGTTATTTGCAGACTTTTGCATGCTGTTTTTTTGCTGAACCTCAGAAAACAAAATTGTTTTGTCATGCGAGCTATCAGAAAAGATCTGTCATCGTTTCTCTTCCCACAGTTTTCACATTGGATCTACTGATTAGCCACACTGAGAAATGTCCTTTAGGCTGTCAAGAGGACCGCCAAAAGGGAGCAGATTGCAAGATCAGTATCTTATGAAAATGTCATAATGTGACAGCCTTCCTACACAGTGTACAGGTGGTTATTTTGTAAGTGTTAAGATGCCACGACTAGAAGAGGTAGCTAATGTTGTCCTCAGGGTGCCCAGTATCTTGGTGTTGGACATGCTGTATAAATGTGACATTGACAGCTTCACGGATCATCTCAAAGCGAGGACGGAAGACATGCTCTTCAAGTACAAATATGTCATCTGGAACATTTATTACTTGGGTAAATATTATGTGATCATCATGAGTCAACATTGCATTGTAGTATTAGCTCAATATGCAACATATGACATTGTTGTTGTTGGGTCTGTCCTGCAGGTCACATAGTGAGCGCTGTGGTGCTGCTGTTGCCACTTGGACATATTATCCAGCTCTACCTGCATGTACTCTGTGCCCTGCTTCTTTACATGGGTCATCAGATTGTGAGGTGAAAATATGAACGTAAATGTCGTCATTGCATATTTTGTAAGTTATTTGTTTGAAGATTTTCTAAGGGTTTTATTTTGTTAACAGAGATTATGTAAAAGGTGAAGCTCAGTATGGCTATGATGGTGTGCTTTTTCTGGACTCTCCAGCATTGAATCGATTCGTGACTGCACTGACCAGTAAGTTAAGAGTATCACAACCCATACTGTGAGGCCACTCGGACACTTAAGCTACTCTTAAATATGTATTCATTAAAATGCACTTTATTTGCAAATGAAAATTACAAAATATATGATACAGTGGTCCCCCAACAAATTTGGACACTTAAGTTATACTTAAAATGTCTGAATTGAATTGTATTGCATTAAATACAAAATATCAGACCAAGTAGCATCTGTAAAAATCTCAAAACAATTTCTAAATATTTTATATTTCTTTATATTTCATGGCTGAATGAAGTCAGTCAATAAACATATTCCACATAAGTCTGACAACTGAAAAATTGTTGCTAAGGCTTTCTGTTTTTGTCTTCATTTTGGACATTTTCTCTATTACTTCATATGAAACTTTAAAACATTACCATGAAACAAACTTAATTTTTTTTTTTATGTTTTAATTGAAAAGTGTGTTTGTGCTATGTGTAATGTAATATGTAATAAATGCCCCTGATTTTTTTATATATATATATATATATATATATATATATATATATATATATATATATATATATATATATATATATATGTGTGTGTGTGTGTGTGTATGTGTAATATGTACACATTGTGCTACCTTTCCCTAAAAATGTGATGATAGTGCTTAAGAAACAAGGAATTTGTATTGTGTTTTTGTATGGTTTTTGCAATGACACAGTTACCTTTGAAATATTTGTGCCTGTCAATATTGATTATGTCTTTTACAGTTTGTGTCTGTGTGATCACCTTCAGGTCAAATAATAATTAGTACGCTGTGTGCGTTCCTCATGCGGACTCAACGTGTGTGGCTGTTCTCAGCACACTTGCTCCCTCTTCTGGCACGTGTGGTTTCTGTCCCTGCGGACTGGCTCCTCACACTCTCCTCTGTGTCGATGATGATCACAGGAGTTGAGGTTGTTGTCTTTCTCCTCGCCAACCTCTTTGTGCCATATAGACTGGCCAGAGCCACTTACAGAGAAATAATGGAAATAGAGGTAGAACACTAACACACCTGCATCTCTGCACATACATCGTCTCGGTTCTTCTTTTCTCAAACTCTTTTGTTTCTGTAGGTGACTGAGTTATACAGACTGATGGCAGTTGGATTGTCTCTTTGGCATGGCTTTGCTGTGCCTGTATTGTTTAGTGTTTTCTGGTTTGTTCTGTTCGGAGTGCAACTTATCACCAATTTTGGCACTATTGCTACTGTCCAACAGGGACCGCTCCTCTACGTCCTGACCAGGTAAACTGCAGGGCGCTCAATCTGCCATATGAAATGTGAATTGAATCTGAAGTGTGTGTGTTTTACAGTGTATCCGAATGCTGTGCTAGCCCATACTCCCTGCTTGGCCTTACATTTGTGGTGTCTTATACGGCTCTGGGACTCCTGAGTCTCTGTAAGTTCTACCTTGGAGGATTCAACGCTCTCCAGAACCATAATGTCATGCACAGGTAAGAGAAGATGGTGAACATTTATTGTGTACATGTGTTTGCTCAGTTCAAATGTTTGTTTTTATATATTGTAGGGGTGTGACAGAGGGGGTGACTCTGCTGCTGCTGGCACTGCAGACTGGGTTATTGGACATGGCAGCTCTACAGCGCTGCTTTCTGCTTTTCATCATCCTCTTCATCGTTCTCACATCTACTCTACAAAGCATGAGTGAGATCACAGAGCCTGTTGTCTTGGGGCTCGGAGCCAGTAGAAACAGGTATGTCAATCCATTTACAACCTAAACAAATGAGAGTATTAATGATGGATTGGAGCTATGACAGTATCATGTGACACATGCAAGAAAATGGCATGCAATATCATATAAACGTGTTTGTGAATTTTTTTCAAATGTGTCTCTCAACAGTTATTATATAATAATAAATTATGTTTTGTGCACTGATTCTAGTCTTATTCATGTATGAATTAATGTACCTATTTTCCTTTTGGGTTACATCCAGATCCAGGGTCCAAAAACAAATTAAAATTAAATAATGAATTTATGATGAAACAGTTTAATTCATGTATTTAATTCACTGGATTATCCAAATAAATAGCCGTAACTTTGTTAATAATTGTGATTTGTGAACTATACCTAAAAATGAATTTTCAGCAGCCAATACTCCAGTGTCACATGTTCAATGTTACATGATCTTTAGAAATGATGGTAATATGCTGATTTAATGCTCACAAAACAAGTTTTATATCAATGTTGAGAGTGATTTTGCTGCCAAATATTTTTGTAGAAACTGATACATTTGATGAAAATACAGAATTTATTTAAAATAGAAATAGTCATATATTAAAGGGGTGGTTGTATGCAATTTCACTTTTTTAACTTTAGTTAGTGGGTAATGTTGCTGCTTGAGCATAAACAGTATCTGCAAGGTTACAGCTATGAAAGTTCAATGCAAACGGAAATAATGTTACGGCAGTTTATTGCCTACAAAAACGTCCGGTTTGGACTACCAACGAGCTTCTTCCCGGGTTGGTGACATCATAAACCCTTGCTATTCACCGCAGGTGTGACTTCTGCCCGTAATGGTAAGGGGTGTGGCGTTTCCGGACAACCTGTGCTTAGCACTTCAGCTAGTAAAAATAAATGAAACTACATTTGGCCATCTAAACAATCTAACACCTTTGCATTTTTCGGAGGGATGGGTTTCATGGAAGCAGGAAGCAAACGAGACGGTCAAAGGACAGTGGAGACAGTGGTGTGGAATAAAGGTCTAATATAAGAAAAATATTTAGTATTAAGACGTTATACTGCGCCCCATAAACACAACTAAGCCTAGAAAAAAAACATGGAACCACCCATTTAACACTTTGCAGTTATTTTTTCTGGAAATTCAATCCAATCTCACGTACACCTTTACTGTGATATAAAATGTCTTATCCAGTATACCGGTAATGCTTGATCAAATCCAATATGATCTTTCTCTCTCCACAGGAGTGTGTGGAAGCACTTGCGTGGTTTATCTATGTGTGGGTTTCTGCTGCTGTTTCCAGGATTCATGGCCTATAAGATCTCACAGTTTTTCAATATGGATTTCTGGCTGCTGATTTTGGTCTCGAGCTGTATGCTTACATCACTGCAGGTATGCTCTGTTTTCTGAACTTGTGAAACAAATGAAATAATGGATTTAATTTTATTTCAGTGAAATCCCAGAATGCTGTGCTTTATAGTAATCTTTTATATGTCTCTTAGGTGACAGGCACTCTGCTGATCTACAGCCTGTTCATGGTGGAGGTGTGGCGCGGCGCAGCCCTGCCCGGTTTGGATGAGATTGTTTATTATGTGAACGGAGTGTGTCGAGTGCTGGAGTTTGCGGTGGCTGTGTGTGTGGTGGCATACGGGGCGTGGGAGTCACTGTGGGGAGAGTGGAGCTGGATGGGAGCGTCGGTTATTATCATCCACTCCTACTGCAATGTGTGGCTACGTGCCCAGGCTGGCTGGAAAAGCTTCTTGCTTAGACAGGAAGCCGCTCGCAAAATCAATGTATTGCCACGGGCCAGCGTAGAACAGCTACAGGATCACAATGACGTCTGTGCCATCTGCTTCCAGGTCAGAACAAGCACTAAGTGCAGAGGTTCTGCATGTAAATGTTAGTGTAGGGTCAAGTTTTTTCCTCATGGTTGACTTGTGTGTAATAATATATTGCAGTACAAAAATGCAACCTTATGTTGCAACCTTATGCAACGAGGATAGCGACAGTATGCATCATGTAGAGATTAGACATTTTATTTAACATCAGATATGGTAAAAATAAAATGCGCTATTTAATAATAAAAACAATATTTAAAATGTATGTAGTCAGGAAAAATACAAATGCAGGTTTAACATAATTCTGCAGAATTATGAAAATGTCTATTTCAGTGTCACCATTGACCTGTGTTTGGTGTAGAAGGACCAAATCTAAGCCCATTCAAGTCTATTCCTGATATAATATAAAATTTAGCATTTTAATGAACAGTACTTTTAAGTGCCCCTATTATGCTTTTTGTTTTTGTAGGTCACCTGTAATAGGTTTACATGCAACCATGGTCAAGAAACTCAGTGTGTCTAAAACAGATCAATCCAAGATTTGGTCTCTTTAAACTCCTCCTTTCAAAGCTTTTTGGTCGATCGGATCACATTTGGACGATGCTAAATACAGACGTAAACAGCGTTTAGAACATTTTGAGCTTGTCCAATTTCTAACCACTTCCAGAGGTAGTCGAAAAAGCTTTAGTAGTGGTCAAATGTGTTTGAACAGACACAAAAGAACACCTGCTCTCCACCTACTGACCAAACATGTTAGCATTATGGGCAGCGCGCTAGCAAGACGGGATTTAAACTTTGCCGGCTAAAGACAGACCTAAGTTTCGATTGAAGACAAAAACGTACAAAGCAAAATGTTCTCCTGATTTCTTAAGTGCGCACACAGTTCTGTCATCTTGCAGCTATCAGAGCAGAAACAAAAGCTGCTGCTTTCCGTACGTTTTTCTGTCGTCTGCGGACGCATTCATATGTAAATTGCGTTTGCTTATTTCATCCACTAGATTGAAAGATCTGGAAAAAGCCCATACATGTACCAGCCCATAGACCCTCCCCTCAAAGAAATCAGGACAGAAGTGGTTAAAAAAAAATTGGCTAAAACACCAGGTGTAAATTGGGATTGCGTCTCCCTCATCTACTTGTGATCCAATCAACCATAACACATCTTCATACCAGGGGCCTATTGCACAAAACTAGGCTAAGGGATTAAGCCGGAATATCTTGGTGATCCTGGCTCAATTTATCCGCTAATATACAGTTATCTTTCATTATCGTTATCATTCTTGGTGTGAGTGTGCCTTCAGGGTACGTTTACACGACAGTGGTGTACTAAATTTTGCATACAGATGACAAGATCACCAAGATATCCCGGCTTAATCCCTTATCCTAGTTTTGTGCAATAGGCCCTAGGTGTAAACAGGGCCTGAGAGCCTACTTTTATCTGATTGGTCAGATGGTCCAGTCTGTTGCGATTTGTTCTACCACTTACAAACTAAACGAAACACCTTTTTACTATATCTGTATTGCAGCTCCGGAGGCTTCCTCCGTGCTTGTAAACACAGTGATATGAACAGTTAACATGGCATTGTTGTGTCCAGACAGCCAATAAAGACCATAGACTGGCATTAACCAAATTTCTTAAAAACCCAAGTAGGTTTGAGCAGGAAGTAAGACTGGAATTACTGACAACTCGTTCCAGGCAGTTCAGAATCACTTCTTTCTTTTGGAAGACAATACATTCATTTGTTGTGCATTTTGATCTTTGAAACTATTATAACTTTTACACTCCCAAACTGCTAAATAATACACTACACAAAATGTAATGTAATATCTGAAAAAGCATAATAGGGGCTCTTTATGTGTAAGACATAATAATTTAAAAACTGTGTATTGTTAAATGAAGTGTATTGTTATATTCCTAGTTTTTATACTTTAGAGGTAACATAAATGATGACAGTATAGGATCCTAGGGAAGTATTCAAATTAAACTTTGCATCACGATGATCAAATCCATTTTAACTTATTTTTTCCTAACCTGCAGGATATGACATCAGCAGTGATAACATACTGTGGTCATTTCTTCCATGGCAACTGTTTGAGAAAGTGGCTTTATGTGCAAGAGACATGCCCCATGTGCCATGCCTCCATCAAACCCTCCTCGGCCAATATGACGTCTACGGCAAGTGAAACTCAGCCGACACACCAAAACCCACCTCCATCAGAGCAACACCCTCGTCCTGAGTCCCATGAGGAGGAGGAGGAGGAGGAGGAGCAGGGGGAGCAGGGATCACATGTTGATGATGCAAGCTCTCCAGAGAGGAACTGTGAGGAGTCTAACAGGAAAAACTCTAACTTCGAGACAAATTGTAGCATGGAGAGTCTCCAACGCTTGCACTGTGGTGCAAATGGTGATTCCCAAAGCGTGGCAAATCCTGTACCAAGCTGCTCATCAGATGGGGATTCTAAAGTGGCTTCGCAGGAGCTTAGGGAAGCGGACTGAAACATAAGCTCAGCCAGAGAAGCATAAACAGAGAAACTGCCATTGCATCAAGACAGTCTGACAGTGGCAGAAATCATCTTCGTTAGGAAACCTAAAAGAGGGATATAACAAAGGAACCCATAACAGAAGAGGGTTACAAATAACTGTCAGAATAGCAGGTATATGATTTACTCAGAAGACGTCCTGATGATTGTGTGCTTGGACTGATCCTATTACAGCACCTCAACAGTGTTAGTTTATAGAAACCAAATGATATTCATTTTTAAAAATCTTTTCTTGACATTTGTTAAGACATAATGTTGGATGATTCGGTGATGATTGTCCAGTCAGGGGAAGACATGAAAGATATCACACACACACAAGCAAATTCACGTTGGCAGTTAACTAAGTCTATAGTTTTTTATGTGTTATTTGGGCATCTAAAGGACTTTTCTGATTGAGTGATTTCAGAAACTGATTATGGTACGTCAGTGTACATCTTAGTGATGCATAACTGTTAATATGTGTGCCTCTGACTTTTCTGAATTGCTCAATTTTGTTTTTATTTGATCTGAAATGAGGTGGTTCTCTCAATTACAATTACATTATGGTTTGTGGATGAGTTCTGCCATAATGAATGGATAATAGACTGTCAATGAAGTTGTGTTCTGTGCAAGGGAAGGCCATTGTTAACGGGGAGATTCCAGTTAAGACTACCTTTAACAGAGCAGAGAATAAAGATGAAACGCTTCTACAATCACACGTTTAAAATCGGTGAGTGAGATTTGGAGACTGTTCTGTGTCCAGTTTTTGTGTTTCTTCAATTGCCTTAATGGTGTATGATAATTAAAACAACTGACGTTATTGTTAGCGGTTTTCTTTGTGAATCTTTTAACGACTCACAATGACTTGCAGACTCCTGAGCTTACTTCTGCTACAGAATAAAAAATAAAATAAAAAATCCTCTCAATTAAAACATTAAAACTTGCAATAGCTGTTTTATATCTCACATTTTTGAGTTTTGAGATAAAAAGTCAAAAAAAAAAAAAATTGTTGCAAAAAACGAGCATCAATATTCTTTACACTTTACATTATTGGGAATAATTTAGCAACAAGGCAAAAATAGTGTCAATGCTTAGTCCATTAGGGCTCATCATGGAGAAAATCCACAGATACTTTGATAAATACCAATTAAACGTTTGTAGTTTCTGTCTACTTGGTAATTGAACCTATACATGTTCTGTATGTTGCAATTACACACATATCCTGGTGTTTAAAATCTGGTAATATTTTTGTGTATATTCCTCATTGTAATACTATACTTTCTTTGTACCTAGAGGTAGCATGTGATTACCATGAATATGCTGTTCACTGAATACCAGTACATCACAAAAAATCCCACAGAGCAGTGGGTTCTCAACCAAAAAGCATCCAGATGATTTTAAACAAGAATTAAAAAGCCAGAGCAACTAAAAATCAATACATTCCTTATTGTAATTTTATTAATATAAATTACTTTAATTCACCCCCTCAAAACGACTGAGCCTAATTCAATTGTAAATTAATCATAAATTATTTTCTTTTTTTAAACACGGACATTTTTATAATGAATATAACATTTTTGTAGTTATGCCTAGCTAAAATATTTAATGGGGTAGAAATTGTAGTTTTTTTAGTAACATTTATATAAATAAATAAAAATCCTTATCCTTAATCCAGTTAACCAAGATCAACTAGAAAATGTTGAGATCGAAATGTCCTGAGGAACCTAGTGGTCTCCCTTCACCCCATATGACCACAGGGCTTTCATGACGTCAAACATACAACGGAATTATCATTTGATACCACAGTTGTAATTTAAGTATTTTTAAGTAAAGGCTCAAATCACTTCCCTTTACAAATTTCTTATGACCATTGTCTAGGTTCTTTGTACCAGGACCATTATCTTTACTTTTCATGTAATCCAAAATAAATCTTTTTCCAAAGAATAACATAACAATTGTCCTTGTCTTAATAATGATTTTATATATATATATATATATATATATATATATATATATATATATATATATATATATACACTTTTGGATGAAAAAGGGGTGAGTAAAATATAAGAAATGTTAATTTTGAAGTGAACTTATTCACTGTAATTTTATATAATTTATTTATAATTATTTTATTTTCTATAGGCCTATCATTTTTAACGCTGCCAAGGTTGTCATCCAGCGCTCACGGTGGCGCTCGGCTCATTATTGCGCTTTGATTCGCTATTTAATTCGCACGATTAGAAGAAGCAGCTAAGAAGTGGCTAACAACAAGCTCACGGACATCTTGTCAGAAAGAGAAGTGTACACACATCAGCATTACAGTCATCGACAGGGATCAGGGCCTGTCTGTATTCACACGTTTGATTGCCATATCATTTTTAGACATTGAATGCAAGCTATATTTTTGACATCCTGACATTTTTAATGTTAGTTTTTATCTAGGCAGCTGGCTAGCTCTCAGGTTAGCTCACATATTGAGAAAGAGAGCGAGATTTAGGGCGCTAGTTATTCAGGAGCCACTACACCCAGTGGGAAGATGGCGCTTAAACGAATCCAAAAGGTAAGTGGGACATTGTGTCGAGTATAAATATATATGCCAGACCTATTATGAACCAGGGAATCATGAATGATTTAAGTCATCTAGCCGCGTGTTGGCGTATTGCTTATAAAGCGAGTGTGTGCCTATTCTTTATACAAGCGACGAACGAGTTGATTGTATGTGTTTTTATAAGAATATCAAACCTGTCGTTTTATTGATTATTTTTTCATGCCACTTTCAGGGAGTGTGAATACAGGGCTTGACAGCTAAAAATGTTTTACGGAAGACTATACGTCGTATTATAAAATATTTAATTAATTGTATTAAATGACAGATCTTTCACAATATCGATATTTAAACTAATAATATTAATAATTAAAAATACTACTAGAACGTTGGCAATTTATGTCGTGATGTGGTTATAAATTTCATACTTATGAAAGGAAACGAAACAAAAACTAAACGTGTCTGTAAATCTGGTCTTGATTATTTTATTTTTTTCACGATAATAACGTTACCTAAAAGTTTTGAAGTCTCCTTTACACTACCCCTTTTTAGTTGACCTTTAGGGACTGCAAGGTTTAATCCATATTATGAAGTAAACCTATCAAACAATATCTATTCTGTGTTTTAGTGTGTTGGGAAATTCAAACTTGTTTGTAGTTGTGCAATTGAAAAGCTCTAGAATGATGACAGGCTGCTACCCCCCTGTCATTAAAAAACCCTCAGGTGTCTTCCCACCCAACTGACATGTTGAAATAAAAATAAATGTAGTGCTCTTAAAGTGGGGAGCGCAGACGGACATGCCTGTGGGCTCGTTCAGGTTGTGTTCCAGCTCTTCTCCCTCATGACCCCTCTCTAGAACTATAAATACACTGTGCTGCAAAACATTCAATCTGTTGGTTTCATCTTGCTGTCACTATAGTGATAAAAGAGGCCAGCGCCATTATTGACCCTTCGTTATGGAGAGTCTGCATCTTTTCAGTAGTTCTGCATGCTTGTGTTTCATGTTGCAATATTTTCAACTCATTCTGTCTCTTCCCTGTAGGAATTGACTGATTTGGCACGTGATCCTCCTGCACAGTGTTCAGCAGGTCCAGTGGGGGATGATGGTGAGATCCCAGACTTCACATATATTGTGATGTTTAGGGGTGTAACGATACACTTATGTCAAGATTTGATTACATATAGCAGTTCTGAACTCACAATACAATACTTTTATTGCGATTACTTTAACCAAAATAAAGAAGAGAGTATTTTTTTATATAAAAAATGTTGTTACCAGGACCCACAAATATTTCCCCCATTGCATGATTACACATTATATTCAATAAGTAGTTTAAAATAGTAATGCCACTGAAATTCCGCAAACTTAGATTATTTTTCCTTACACAGTACTCATTCTTTCAGTTAAGGCATTCGTTGGATTTCTTACACAGACAAGCTGCTCACACACAGGCTCTCGTCACGCCTGTGCCACTATTAAAGGTGCAGTGTGTAATATTTATGAGGATCTACGGACAGAAATGCAGTATAATATACATAACTATGTTTTCAGTGGTGTATAAAGTGGTGTACTCATTTGGAATTAACCATTTCTATCTGCATACACCGCTGGTCCCCTTACAGTGAAGTCGCCATTTTGCGGTGCCATGTTTCTACAGTAGCCTTAAACGGACAAACTACTCTACAGAGCGCTAGCTATTCTCTGCTGTCTCGGACGACATCTTTGTCCTGTGTTGGCCACCGTAGCTTCTCTATGTGCTTCGAAAGGGAGGGGTGGGCGGTTTCAATTTCCAACCTTTCCACTAGAAAGCACTAAAATTTACAGTGCACCTTTAATGTAGCCTAGAAATCTAGACGCGCCCTAGCGGCAGCAAATCTAATCTGCCTGCGAGTGTCATCTAGCAACTCAATACGCTTCTGAGCTGTAATCGCCAAACTCTTGCCAGGCCAATCACATCGTGTATAGAGTCGGTGGGAGGGGCCATAATGACGACAGCCGAGTTGCGTTTGTGTGCTTCTAGTAAACACAGAAACTGGCGAACAGCGGTCTTTCGAATCAGCTTTGACCGCGACTCTGGAAGACTTGGAGTTAAGCTTTTCTCTGAGAAAAGAACAAAGAACGGCACTGAAGTCATTCTTAAAAAGGGAAGATGTGTTCGGAGTTTTGCTGACCGGATACGGCGAATGTTTAATCTACCAACAAGTTCTGTTTCACCTTCATTGCTCTGGTTGGTTGTAGCGCTATCATATCGCGTGCAGAGGGAGTTTGAAAGACAACCGTTTATCCCGCCCCTCGGATTGAGTCCTGTCAATGGTGAGTTTCCAGACCAAACATCTTGATGTGGGTCTGGCTACTTTTAATGCACTATACATATAAGAATATATCTAAATATCTTTGAATAATCATGCTACTAAAACTAAATATAAAAATGCCGTTCCAGCGTGCGCTTCAGATGATCAATGCAATCAATCACAGTTCTAATCGCAAGAAATCATGTCAAAATGACGATCCCAGTGCAGAATGACATTTTTGGGGGATTTTTAAAAAAATGTTTTAGAGGAGTTTGCCTTTAAATGCAGGGACAGAAATCTCTTAGGTTTCATTAAAAATATATTAATTTGTGTTTTGAAAAACACAAATTTTATAGGTTTGAAACTACAGGGTGAGTATATGATAACAGAATTAACATTTTTCAATGATGAATTATACTGTAAATACAGTAAGCCTAGACTTGGATAAAACTAACTATATTGCAAAACATTTAATTTACATGATACCTACATATCATCACAGTTTTCTTTGACATTATCTCAATATAAGAATGTATCGTTACACCCCAGCAGAGTTTATGGCTGTATGTATTTACTGTAAACTGATGCTGTACATGCGATCTCTCCTGCAGTGTTCCACTGGCAGGCAACAATCATGGGGCCGGTGAGTACAATAAAAGCATGGCTGTAGAAAAATGTTGCTAATTAGCATAATACTGACACTAAATGTACACTACCGTTCAAAGGTTTGGGGTTCGTAAGATTTTTTTGACGTTTTTGAATGTTTCTTATACTCACAAATCACCAGTTATTCGATGGAGAACGCAGTAAAAAGAGTAATTTTGGGAAATAAAATATTCAAATAGAAATTATTTTTTTAAATTTTAAAATGGTATTTATTCCTATGAAAGCGACTCTGAATTTTCAGCATCATTACTCCAGCCTTCAGTGTCACACGATCCTTCAGAAATCATTTTAATATGGTGATTTGGTGGTCAAGAAACTTAATATTTTATTGTAAGCCATGATACATTTTTATTCAGGATTCTTTGATGAATAGAAAGTTCGAAACAGCATTTAGTTCAAATAATCTTTTGTATCTTTAAATGGCTTCACTGTAACTTATCAATTTAATGTGCTGTGATTTCTGTGGGGGAAAAAGAAAACCATACTGACCCCAAACTTTTGAACATAATTGTAATTTTTCCCCCTTTTTTTACATAAATACAGAATGAAAGTCCATATCAAGGTGGTGTTTTTTTCCTAACCATACACTTCCCAACAGATTACCCCTTTAAACCACCAAAGGTGAGAAATTTGCTTTAAAAAACAACAACTTCCCTCGTGTTTGTTTATAGGTGTGTATAACATTCTTTTTTATATATTTCTTTTTTTTAATGTTTAGGTTGCTTTTACTACAAGAATCTACCATCCTAACATTAACAGTAATGGCAGCATCTGTCTGGACATCCTCAGGTCCCAGTGGTCACCTGCACTTACTATTTCTAAAGGTACATGCACAATAATAGGATGCTGTTTTATTGGAAAAAGATTGTTTTAGATTTTCGACAAGTTCCATCACAAAATATAAGCGAACCAGGACTATATGTATCACTTTCGCAGGACACAGACCATCTAGTCTAATATCTTCGCCTTTTCCCGAAGTTTCAAAGCAACTGACGCTTATCGTAAAAGGTCTAGAGCACATTTGATCTTCTGCTAAATTACTGGCATGAGTGAAGTGCGCTATACATATTAACTTGACGTGCGTTATCAAGCACAGACTGTGTTAAATAAAATTTGACATGCAAATAAAAAGTTATGTATCCTAGTCCTAAAGCGTTTTCCTACTCTACGTTGAAAAGGATGTGAGTGAAGATTTGGGAAAAGAAACGATATGTCAAGTAGAATAATTCATGAAAAAAATCAGGTGAACGGATCGCAAAATAGAATGCAAAGCCTTCATTTGTGTTGTAATATTCATCTAAAACAGAATTTGTGTACAAAAAATATGATAATTGAACCAGTTAGTCCTAATACTTTCAAACAGACCAATTACAGATTGTACATAAGATAGCTCCGGTCAACTAATTTAATTGGACAAGCAACATGATATTTTGTGTAATTGAGTTTTCAGTGCTGTATGTTGTGTATGTTGTCACACAATGTACTAATTTGTCCTCTCTGTAGTTCTCCTGTCCATCTGCTCACTCTTATGTGACCCCAATCCAGACGACCCTCTTGTGCCAGAGATTGCCAGAATCTATAAAACAGATACAGAGAAGTGAGTACAGACGAACAAGTACTTTTACATGCATGTATACGCCAATGTAATATGTTGTTTTTAAATTGTACATTTGCTGTTTTTAACATTTCATTCTTAAATATTTGTTTATATTTTGTTAACCTTTTTTTTTTTTACTGTTCATTTGTTATCTTGCATCTCCTATTATTTCATTTGAACTGAAACAGCTAGTGAGTCTCTTTATTATTATTATTATTTATTTTTTTCCAAGACTGTAGAGCACCACTTATTTTTGATAAGTGAAAGAGAATTATTTATTTGCTAGACAAGCCAATTATGGTTATTTTAAATCGGATTAAAAAAATACAGTCAGCACTAAATAGAATCAGATGAGCTTGCTACACAGATTACAGCAGTTTATCACAGATAATATCAGCATCAAGCATTCATTGAACAACATTATGTAGTTGTAAAAACATGTACAAGAGAGATGGTTGTGGGCATAATTTTTGCACACTAGGTATTTTAAAAGTAATTTGAACAGTTTGACATGCAATAGAAGTGAATAGACCTTTCCTTTTCTAACACGCCATGCTCTATCAGGTATAATAGAATGGCAAAGGAATGGACAGAGAAATATGCCATGCTGTAGGTGAAGGGCAACTCTGCACTATGAACATTAGAGGTACCGTAGAGTGAGTGAAGCACTGCAAACTGTTGCTTCCGGTGTGGTGGAGCATGAGCGTGTGGCTACAGCAGGTGTGCATCACTAATACATGCTATCACGTCTATTCTGAAATGACTGAAAAAAGCACAGGAAAGTCAGATTTGCTTTTATCTTTCTCAAATGCAGTGGCGTCTAGTGAGGTGTTAGCCTTACTGTAAACCTTACTGTAAGCATGGCTTTTAATCAGCCATAAAGTCTTACAGTAGCATGATGTTTTTGTTAGATACGTAATGTAAAAAATGGGCAAAAATGAGCTATAAATTGTAGTGGCTGAGCATTTTTGTTTTGTGTGAGCTAGTTGTAGCACTGCATGAGAAGCACCAGAATGTAGTATATAGAATATAGTATACACTAATTCAACTATAAGCATCTGAAAAATAAAAGTACATTTTTGTTGTAAGTGAAAATAGGGAAGTTAAAATGAATTTAAATACATTAGAATTAAAGGCTCAATAAGCGATTTCTAAAAAAAACTAAATTTAAATCAACACCAAAAAATGTTTTTGCCAGTATTTGCTTGATGTTTGTTCTTGTGTGTGCTGAAAAACAATTGTTTATTCTAGGGCTGTCGATGAATGATAATTTTGCACTTAAAAAATGTCCCCCTTTCTTCCCTTCCAGTTAAACGTGTTGCAATTAGTGCAACAACCATTTTTTTTTCTGTAACCCTTTGGCTGTGTTACAGTATATGATCATGCTATCATTCATTCAAATGCTATAAGAAAACTAAAATTGGTAATGTCTGTGAAGCTGCTCTTTTTGAACAAACACCGAAATGCCGCTTCAGACAGCGTGCCCGCAGCCTTAAAAAGCTGCTGCTGTCTTTCATTAATGTTAAAACAACAAACGACAAATCACTTGCTGCTCTTGACTGAATAACTTTTGAAGCTTTAATAAGAATTCATCTATATTCAATCATTTAATTCAAGTCCATTTAATCCACCAGACATCAGTACTGGTATCAATGTTACTTGCCTTCACTCAGTGCTTAGTAAAAATATGCCATTAAACAAATATTTAAAATATACCGTCTTCATGTTATTTCTACATTATTTTGCAGATTCAATATGTTAGTATTACACTGTAAAATACATTTTGAATAAAAATTCAGATGAATAAATTTGGAAGAAGGGCTACGATCAGGCAAGAGCTAAGAACCACGTTCATATTGGAAAAGCTTTCCAGCACTAGAGAGGCGAAAGAGAGCGGGAAGACCTGAAATGGACACTGAGGTTGCTTTGTTTCTTTTCCATACGTTAATAACATTGGGTTTGCTATTTTTCACAGAACCGAAAAATGCTGCCACTGTTGTTAAATCACGGCTAATTCATCCACACTTGCACGAGTTGTCTGATGCAGTTGTCTATGTTGCATAGCGTGGTCATTATTTTGGGTATCGACAGTGTTTCTAAAGAAATTGCTTACTGCAGGTGCAATTACAGGTTTACTGGAGTCATCAGAAAACTGCATTTTGGAAGCAATGACTGTTTGAAGGATCCCTGGATTTCAAATGCTTACTGTTTTTCTGTCCTCTTTGCAGATACAACAGAATAGCGCGGGAATGGACTCAGAAATATGCCATGTGATGTTGGCTGGACACATTAACAAACTGTTTGTTCTCTCATGTTTTGGACACTGTTGCAAGACCATATTTCTCCATCTGTCTCTTATGGAGGCATTACCCCAGTTTTATGCTCAAACAGGAATGCAGGCCAGCTTTCTGGCCTTTCCACACTACAAAGTCTTGAGATGGACCTCGTCAGTCTAACTGAAGCTCATCCACTCGCAGCTCTGCCTATCTTTGATCTCTACCAATCAACTCGTTTCACTTCACAACACGTCATGCCTGTATGACCACAGTGTATTCTCTCTGAGCTGCTCAGAGAGAGAATGTCTTTAGGTTGTTCTGCTTTTTTTGGGGCCTTACTCCTGGAGTGCATGCAATCACAGGAGAAAAGGTCAGATGTTGTACGTCAGTAAGAGATTGGGACCGATTCCTATATTGTGCTTGATTGTAAAGATTTGCAACATTCGGATCAGCTCTTGGCCCAACCTTTCACAGCTGTGACACTGAAATACAACTCACTCGATTGGCTTAAGTATCTATTTAAAGTCCCGCTACTTTTTCCCTTCAATAAAGATGCATAACTCATTATACTATGTGGTTCTGTTTTTCTGTTATACTTTTCACTATGTTTAATGTTGTTTCACTATGTTTAACTATTAAAATTAATGTTGATTAGATGTGTTTTAATGGATCATGTATCATTCAGAGTTTTAAAAAATGTTTATACGGTTTGGTATGGACCAAGGAATTTATTATTATAAGATTAAGATGAAAAACACAATTAAGATGATCTTGATTTTTTGCAAGCCTGTTGAGAAATTTGTTTTTATAATTTTTTATTATATTATTTATTGGTTTATTTGAATAGGGCCCGTACAAAAAACATTAAAATTATGCATTGCACAGAGTATAGCATGTGCTAATTTGCATCTCAGGTCCCTCAAAAAAACTGCCATCCCTGCTTACACTAGGTTAAAACTTGTAACTAGATTAAGTACATGCATACAAATACATACCTAACCCTGGAAACATTAATAAATTATTAAAACAAAATATAAATATCTACAGCTTTGGTTAGTCTTAAACCAGTGCTTATATCTTTGTTAAATATTTTATATCATGTACTGCTATGTTTTCAATTGGCAACATGTTCCAGACTTGGGAGACCTTTACAGAAAAAGCTATTTGATAATTTTTTTGGATATAGCATTAAAAAGGGATATCATCCAGCATTGTGTGTTAATCGTTTACTTTTCAGAGGTAATGGGAAAAAAAAAATTAACTGGGTTTTTTTCAGAAATGTTTCCTAATGAAACAATTTTTTAAAATTGCATCTACTGGTGTTTTGTTAATGAACGAATTGTGTTTTTGAACAAATCTTTCAAGTGATTGAATCATTTTCACTTCCTTTGACAGTGACATACTCATATTTTTCGTTGTAAAGCGCGTGAATGCGTACCGCCTTCAAACCCACAAAAAGCCACTACTGGCAGCACGAATACATAAACGCAGTGAATGTATTTAAAATATTCTCGTTATGAGGTCGAACCAAAGTGCACACATAATAAAAGCCCTCAGAATTTCACTTCGAACCACATACCCTTAACTTAACACCACCGGATGTTTGCTCCCACGTGAGAGAGCAGCTGACCGTTCTTGTGCTACTGCAGGAAGTGCAGCAGCATAGACAGAAAACACCAGGGTGGTGTGTTTATGCTATTGTTTTTACGTCCCGTGGTTTAACAACGTAATTTAGAGATGACTTTGGTAGTGTAAAGTTTGCCATGATCAATAGACATGAATCATGCGGTACGGTCTTTTGCGTGCTTTTACCTTTTAGAGGCCCTTTTTCTTGACAGTACATTTGCGTCTGAAGTGAAAAGCCCCAGTCTGGGAGTTGATACTATCTCTCTGAACGGCAAATGGCAGCTGCTGAACTCAAACTCATCTATTTATCTCAGTGCTGAGGTACCGGGCTGTGTTCATACTGCTCTGCAGAGTCAGGGATTCATCTCGGTACATTTAAACAGACACATTTACATTGTTTCATTCAAAGTCGTTATGAACAGTCCAAACACTGTTTTTATTCTGTGTCAACAGGACCCATATTATAGGTTTAATGACCTAGCCTACAGATGGATTTCACTTGACAACTGGACCTACACTACATCATTCTCATTACATACTAATGTTAGGTATGTCATAAACCCTCTGATTTGTACCACTCACCCAGAGCTAGAATGTCAAGTATACAATAATTACAATTCAACAAATAAAGAATTTCCAAGGTTTGTAAGTCGCAACGCATAGGTGTACTTGTCACCTGTTTTTATAAGATTAAGCCATGATAAATTAAAGGCTTTTTAACTTTTTCTACATAATTCGAGTACCTTGGAAATTCTTTATTTATTGAGTTGAACCATTCCGTACATCCAAAGAGCAGGAAGATAAGGAATTAACACCCGGTGCAGCACTTCTTTTGCATTCTCTGCTTTTAATAATTATAATCATTTAGATAAGGCCACGGGTAAAATACTACTTGTTCTTTACAGAGGGAAAGGGAAAGCCGTCCTGGTGTTTGAAGGAGTCGACACAATCTCTACCGTTTTGCTCAATGGAGTCGCCATCGGAAAGACAGACAATATGTTTCGCAGATATGTAAACAAATAACCATTTTGTGTGCAAGCACATGTTTTTCCAATTGCTCTTTGTATGTATAGTATAGTATGTTTATAGACTTGAACATAATAATAATGGTTCACCTTAAAAAGCACAAGGCTTTATTTAAATAAATAAATATTTCGTCTTCAGGATTTTGAAGTTACTGGATTGCTCAAGGATCAAGAGAATATTCTCCAGGTGTTGATTATGTCAGCTGTGACTTATGCATCTCAGAAGAGTCATGCCCACACTGAATACAGGGTTCCACCTGATTGTCCACCTCCTGTACAGAAAGGAGAGTGTCATGTTAACTTTATCCGAAAGGTAAGAACCATGATGTCACATTCATAAACACAAATAGTTCATTAGAGTAGGCTGTGATACTTTTTCTTTTGTTAAAGTACTAAGGTTAGAGGGAACCTACTATACAGTACTTTTTTTTATACTCTTCCTAGTTTAGTGTTTAATAGCTGTTTGCATGTAAACAATCTGCATAGTTACAAAGCACAAAGTCCACTACAAAGGGAGTTCATCTCTCCAACAGAAAACACTTGCCTCGAAAGGCTTGTTTGTAGTCCTGCCATTATTTTTGTAATGTAGGTACATAACTATTTAAAGGGGTCATATAATGCTACATGCTGTTTTACAAGTTGATTGTGTTTATTTATTTATTTGAATGGGACAAAGCATATTGATGAACATACAATATAAATTGACGAAATACACCGGATTTAGCACAAACCTAATTTCCATCCGTAGTCCCAGGATGGAAGTCCTAGGATGGATTATATGGAAATGTGTGTTGGCAGTGCCTGTATACAACCATCCTATAATGATAAAAATCCATCCAGTGTTTTTTGTTTATTTTTTCAATCTTCTTATGTTTTCCCTTCTCTCACATCAAGCCGTATGACATGTGGAGTCACACGGTCGAACGCCCCACTCATGATAGTTTATTGACTGCAGCGTTTCAACACAGACCCGCCCTGAGCGAGCTTTACATGTCTTTACACCATAATTTGTAAATAAATTCTTTAAAAATCAAGACAATGTGGACAATTTTCTGGATTTTTTTCTCATTCTGTCTCTCATAGTTGAAGTGTACCTATGATGAAAATTACAGGTCTCTCTTATCTTTTTAAGTGGGAGAACTTGCACAATTGGTGGCTGACTAAATACTTTTTTGCCCCACTGTATATATTTGTGTGTATATATATATATATATATATATATATATATATATATATATATATATATATATATATATATATATAATACAGAGAGAGAGAGAAATGATCATTTTAATTACTTTAATTATAATTAATGTATTTTTTTAAATAAGGTTTTTATTTTTTAAAGATATTAAATACATTGGATTTGATTTATTGTTTTGTAAATATAAACATTGCATATATGTATTGTCTTTATTTTAATTATATGAATATAAACAAATAAAATGATTGTGATTTTTTTTCTTTTTGTTTCTGTGTTTTAAGGCTCAAAGCTCATTTAGCTGGGACTGGGGTCCATCTTTCCCCACTCTGGGCATCTGGAAGGGAGTTCGGCTGGAAGTCTTCAACACTTTAAGGGTTCTAAGTTTGACCACAGTTCCAAAATATGGTACACACATATTTGCATATGAATGAGAAGGGGGTTTAGACATTAATAGAATAGTAAATTCCCATATTCTTCTCCATGTGTCTTTCTGTATTTCCCTGTATCCAGACTCAGCACATTCAAGCTGGAATGTTGAAGTGGAATTGTTCTTCGATGTTTTTGTTGCGTCTAAGGGTCTTGTCCTTCTGTCCATACCGTTATTACATTCAGAGGAATTTCAACTGTCTCTTACACCTGGGCAGAGTAGAAAGACCTTTGTCTCCCAGGTCAACCAGGTGAAATCAGTTCTTGTTTTCTTGATGATGACCATTATGAATCATATCATCCCTTATTCCTCATTTCAGATGTTATATCAAACTATATATATACATATATATATATATATATATATATATATATATATATATATATATATATATATATATATATATATATATATATATATATATATATATAAATGATAAATAATGTGTTTGTTCACTTCAAGAGTGTCAGTTTGTGGTGGCCATTTGGACATGGAGAGCAACCTCTCTATGACCTGAAGATAGATATCAACTTGGAGGTTGGAGAGACATTTAATGCTGAGCGACAGGTAACGTCTTTCACTGTTGTTCTTATTTGTTGTCTTGCTTCAGTCTGCATCGTTTCACTCTTGTGTTGGGGTGTTCTGTTTCAGGTTGCTTTCCGCACAGTGGAGTTGATCCAGGAGCCCATACCCTCCTCCCCTGGCCTCAGCTTCTACTTCCGGATTAATGGGAAACCAATTTTCCTGAAAGGTTCAAACTGGATTCCTGTTCATTCCTTTCAGGACCAGGTTACCACTGACATGTGAGAAGATTTACAGCCTACCTACAATAAAGCAAACTAGCTCAGTGGCTAGGTGAATTCTGTTTAATGTGAAATCACTTTCAAACTTTAGCCGTCTTGTCATGTTTCTGGATTGGCATTTCAGGATCACGATCCTGCTCCGGTCTGCACAGAAGGCAAATATGAATGCTTTAAGAGTGTGGGGTGGTGGAGTTTATGAGCAAGACATCTTCTACAGCCTGTGTGATATGTATGGAATCATGGTAAGCTTGTTATATAAAATCCTGTGATATAAAATCATCTGTGACTTGCTTTAAACGCAATGGATATATTTATTTGTTTGCTCTTGTTTAAGATTTGGCAGGACTTCATGTTTGCCTGTGCGCTGTACCCTACAGAGAAGGATTTTATACAGACAGTGAGAGAGGAGGTCACGCAGCAGGTTTGCATACACAATACTCTCTTAGATTCTGTGTCCACATCAAATAAATGACAAATAAAAGGGCCAATGACCTATAAGAGTGTTTGGAATAACTGTAATAACTTTTTCAAGAAAAGTTAAAATGGAATGATTCTAAAATATCATAAAACAATCATTTCCTTAAATCTTGAATAGTGTACACACTTTAATCTTTCTTTCAAAAAAAATATTTTTTTAGTACAAATATAATGATGATTCTGGAGTTTCGCACCGCAAAACATGTTTTATAACATGCATTTAGGCAATTTCATAAAATTATGTGATATTCTGAGAGGCTTATGGACCAGTCATGAAGGTCTGCAAGCTAGTGAATTAAATTATGAAAAAATGGTTTAATAACATCTTAAAATGTTCAAAAAAACATTTATTTATTATATAAATTTAAAAAACTTCAAAAAAATCTAAATGAGAAAATTTACCGTCAATAACTGAAATAAAATAACTGTAATAATTTGAAATACTGAAATGACTAAGAATTAAAAAAGAAATTACAATAAATTAAAGCTAAATAGAAATATTTATTCATTATGCAGCATGACAGTTTGATTGTTATTCCCTTCAAAAATATATGAGAATTCATTTTATTTCAAAAATTTAAAAAGCTCATTGTAGAAGAAATGTATAATATATATGTATAAATGGTAATTTTATGTATTCCTTGATTACATTTAAGAGCTGATGCTCAAAAAATGATCATCTCACTGGCCCACCAATCATTGTTTGCTCTTTTATGGATATTTATTATGTTTCAGGTACGACGGTTAAAATCTCACCCCTCTGTGGTCATCTGGAGTGGGAACAATGAGAATGAAGCTGCTATTGCTACTGACTGGTTCAACATACCTGTTGCTGAACGGCCACTGTACGTGAAAGATTATGTCAATCTGTATGTTGAGAACATCAGAGACATTGTGCTGCAGGTGAGACTGAGATGCATGCGCACAGACTTACATTAAAGTACTATCTTAAGTCGTATCAATGAATACTGTGCTTTAATTTAGGAAGACAGCACTCGTCCTTTTCTAGTGTCCAGCCCAACCAATGGGGTTGAGTCTGAGAAGGAAGGCTGGGTGGCGCATGACCCCTATGACCCCCACTTTGGAGACACTCATTATTATAGTTACTATAACAATTGCTGGGACTGGACTGCTTTCCCTCACACACGCTTTGCTTCAGAGTATGGGTTCCAGTCCTGGCCTTCATTGTCCACGCTTAGTAAGGTACTACACTTAATACTTAAAAAGTCTACCTGCTTTCTGAGGTTAAAGTTTGGAACACCAAGTTACTAGTTTACTGTTGTGACCCCAAAGCCGAGTTAGGCCGGACTAATGTCACTAGTTTTAAAGGTGAAGTGCATCCCTTTTATGCCAGTAGTGGGTAGTCCTACCCCAAATGCATGCCATTGGTTGAGCCAATTTCAACAATTCATCAGAGCACATTGTTCATAAGTACAGTAAAACTGGCCTTCATAATCTTTTATTGAAACCCTTGTGAAAAAGCAGTACACGTTTTAGAATATTTAAATAATAATAAAAAGAATACTTATGGAAAGAATAAACTTTAAGTGTGAACTGAATATAATGTTTTCAGACAATTGAATTAAATGAAAATGTATTCTAGTTTAAATTTATATTATACTATTAGCTGAACTCCCATAGTTATGTAGGACTTAAAGGGTTAGTTTAAAGGGTTAGTTCCCCCAAAAATGAAATTAATGTCATTAATGACTCACCCTAATGTCGTTCCAGACCTCCGTTCATCTTCACAACACAGTTAAGGATATTTTATATTTAGTCCGAGAGTGTATAGAAGTGTATGTACACTATACTGTCCATGTCCAGAAAGGTAATAAAAACATCATCAAAGTAGTCCATATGTGATCAGTTATCAGTTAATTAGAATCTCTTGAAGCATCGAAAATACATTTTGGTAAAATAACATTCATATGGTAATGAATCAGCGGATTGATTCATGATTCGAATCATGACTCAATCCGCTGATTCATTACAGTTTGAATCTTTATTGAATCGAGTCGTAGTTTTTGTTATTTTTGGACCAAAATGTATTTTGCTTTAAGAGATTCTAATCAACTTACTGATGTCACTTTGATGATGTTTTTATTCCCTTATAAAGTACATCTTTATATGTTATTTCAGTAATTACTAAAAAAGAATTACAAAATGTAATTACTAGTCTTTGAAATATGGTTAATATACATTAATGTAATTTAATTAAACGTTTATTTTGTGCATTTAAATATATTTGTAATAACATATTTGAATTGAAGATTCATTATAGTACATTTAAAATATATTAACGTTTAAATATCAAATAACAATATACGTTTAAAATTATAATCAAGGACTTTTACATGTTCTTTAGTATGTTAGCCAACATATCAAAATAAGTGTACTTCTTTAACACAACAAAAGATTCTTAAACCTGATGATTTAAATAGTACTGGACAGTAAAACTTTTAATTTTGTGTTAATTCAAGTACACCCAAGTGGCCCTTTATTTTATATTATTGTATCAGCACATTTAAAAAAAATATACATACTTTTAAGAATTGAAGTACACTACAAGTGCACGTTCAATACAATTAAGCGCACTTAGTTTTTAACAAGGGAATGAATGTTAAGCCCTCTTGTTTTTCAACATCTCCCCTCCAACCAGGTTTCAGTGTCTTCAGACTGGGATTTCAGCAGCAATTTCTCATCTCATCGGCAACATCATGAAGATGGAAATCAGCAGATGCTAAAGCAAGCAGAACTACATTACATTCTCCCCAACAGCACAGACCCAGTGCAGAAATACAGAGACACTATTTACATCACCCAGGTGAACACACCATATATGCATTGCAATTCAGCTTTACTTTTGCCATCACAGAATTAAATTACATTTTAAAATATAATGAAATGGAAAACTTATTTTAAATCGTAATAACATTTGTACAATTCTAATGCATTTTTGATCAAATAAACACAGCTTTGATGAGCATAAGAGACTTCTTTCAAAAACATTTAAAACAATCGTACAGACCCCAAACTTTTGAATGGCAGCATTGATAATATGTCAAATGTTTTCCTGGATATGTGCCTGATATCACACTGTTTGGTTTGAACAGGTGATGCAGGCACAGTGTGTGAAGATTCAAACAGAATTCTACCGCTGCAGCCGCAGTAAC
The DNA here is from genome assembly GCF_024679245.1 of Pseudorasbora parva. Lineage (NCBI taxonomy): Eukaryota > Metazoa > Chordata > Actinopteri > Cypriniformes > Gobionidae > Pseudorasbora > Pseudorasbora parva. The sequence goes on from NC_090188.1 coordinate 13,573,199, forward strand.
GTCATTGAGGGCAAAAGTTATACAATGGGCACTCTTTACTGGCAGCTCAATGACATCTGGCAGGGGCCATCCTGGTCCTCTGTAGGTAAATGAATGACTATAGCTGTTCGTCTATATATATAATATATATATTTTAATGGTCATTTATTGAGTATACAAAGTCAGAGTATGCTTCTTGACTGGGAAATCTCTCGCACTCTCAGAGTTTGGTGGTAAATGGAAAATGCTGCACTACTGGGCTACAGATTTTTATGCTCCTATACTCTCAGTGGGGATTGAGGATAAGGGACATCTGCTGATGTATGCCGTCTCTGACAGCCACTCTGATCAGCACAATGTCAAAGCCAAGGTAAGATGGCAATTTGACTGTTTTTTTATTTTATTTACAGTATAATTATACAAATTATATGACATTAATGACATTAATTTACATTTATAGGAATGTTTCACACTTGTAATTAAGAAGTGTGGTTAGCTCCGCTTTTTACCCAGACTCAGCACCCCAGAGTTAGCACCGTGGATAAGTTCACTTCAAAATGAACATTTCCTGATATTTTACTCACCCTCTTTTCATCCAAGGTCATCCAAAAGTATATATATATATATATATTGTTTTTCTATTTTTTCTTTTTTTTAAATGACCAATCGTTTCACTAGATAAGACCCTATTCCTCGTCTGGGATCACGCAAAGCCTCTAAGGCCTTTCAAAACATCTTTAAAACTTCATTGATTTGGACATTCAACATTTTGGTTGCAATTGAAAACCATCATGTGAAGAAAAATTCTGGAATGTTTTCCTAAAAAAAAAGACTAAAGAAAGAAAGACATAAACATCTTGGAAGGAGATTGGGGTGTGATAAATATCAGGAAATTTTCATTTTGAAATGAACTAATCCTTACACTACAGTGGTCACACTACATTTGTCGTTCCTTTGGCTGCATCTGAAAATGCAAACAAGTATTCTTTTGAATTCAGAATTCAAAGTACTAATAAAAGAGTAGGTGAAAAAGAACCCTCGCAAGCTCATGCGAAAAGTTATGCATTTCGCTGCATTCAAAAGTCCACTTTTGGTGAACTCTGACCTGTGAATTCGCATCACCTGAAGACGTGATTTGATATGGTTGAATTAAAAGAAAACATACTTTTGCAATAAAGTCAAGTAGGTTGTATATTTTTACATTTTGAATATATTACTAATTGTTATATGTTGAATTCAGTGTGATGATTAATCATGACTGTTGCAGTGTGGTGGAAATTTCATGTGCTAAAAGTATAGTGTTACCGCTGCTTTAAAATGTCTCAATGCTTTGTAACCAAGACCCAATCACATGTCTCATATTCACATGCTTTGGACAGTCGCAGATTTGTCATATGTAGATCAATAAAATCGAAATATTCCCCAGAACCCCCCTAACTAATTTGAGGCAGCACTGATTTTGACTTTTTATTATTATTTAGCACTGACTTGACCCTACGGCCCTGCGTGCAGCGTTCGTCCAATCAATGACATTGACAGCAAATATGCAAATAAGAACTTTAACCCAGGGTTGAGGAACGTATAGAGTGAAACATCAGTTTATATATAACCAGGATTAATTTTAAACCCCGGGTAAATTATGAACAGTGTGAAACTCGAAGCAAGAAAACCCAGGGTTAAATTTTCAAGTGAGAAAAACCCTATACTTCATTCTTAATTTTTGAGAGTGAATTAGTAAATCATTCAGTTGTGGGCAAACCACATCTAGTACTATAGCGTAAAAATGCTTTTATTTTTGTGCTTACTTTCATTAGTACATTTTATGAATTTTGATTAATATTTGTCATGTTATATGTATGTTCACACAGGTGAAATTATACAGCTGGAGCAGCTTTAATGCTGTGTGCTCTTTAGAGTCTAATGTGACTACAATAAAAGCAGGAGGGAGCACCCTTGTGTTTCAGCATCCTATTTCTGCTCTCCTGACACAATGTGGGAACTGCACACGGCGCTCCTGCATCGTCACCTTTCATCTCAGTAGCCCGGAAGGTCAAATGATCAGCCCTCACAATCACATATTCCTTAGCTCTCCACGACTTGCAGAAGGTTTACAGAAACCCAACATCACGGTGAGAGACACATTCTCAACACACACCATTCACTAATGCACTCGCTTCTGCGAATTCACTTATTTACTACATTCCTAAAATGTGTTTCTTCACAGAGATGTTACTGAATGTAAATTACATCTGGTGCTTTTTCTTAGGACAACGAATCCCTCATTTGACCTGACAGGTTTTTTTTTATTTGTGTATTGCAGTTTACTGTAAAGGATGATGGAATTGTTCAGAACTTTGTCGTGACTCTCTACTGCTCCTTTCCTGCTCTCTATGTTTGGCTGGATGTTGATGATGTTCCCGGTCACTTTAATGTCAATGGCTTCCTGATGCTGTCTAAAAAATCCACAGTTACTTTTGGAGCATGGAGACCCACCACTGCTGGAGAAATCACTGCCAATTTACATATCACATCTCTCAGAGATGTCTACTGATTTTATGATGCCTCTAGATTCTCTGATGGAAAGCTTCTCCATAATCTTCTATACAAAATGAAATGTATAAAAGTTTACAGGGCACTTTGTACTGTACTCAGGATGGCCCTGATAAAAAAAATGATGAATAAATACTATAACAAATGTATTACTTATTGTTAATGTTAGTTAACGAATTAACTTATTGTAAAGTGTCACCTTTACTTGGAACGGATTATATATATATATATATATATATATATATATATATATATATATATATATATATATATTAGGCTTGGGCGGTAATACGGTAAAATGGTATACCGCGGGATCTAAAAATAGCAACGGTATCAGTTTCAATACCGTCAAACCGTCAAAAAAACAAAAAACAGATCAACTTACATATTGCTGATCAACAATTAATTATTAAATATTTAATAAGTTGAACTAATTAAACTATTTACATATTAAATACTATTTATTTATTAAATGCCTAAATATGTGTATGCGTTGTTGTGACAGCGTGGAAGAGAGAGAGAGAGAGAGAGAGAGAGAGAGAGAGAGAGAGAGAGAGAGAGAGAGAGGAAAAGACGGCGAGTCGGGCACTGAGTTATTCAGTCTCGAAAAAGAACACAACTTCTGCAGTTTGGAAGTATTTTGGGTTTTGACGGTAAATACAGACGAGGCAATTTGCAAATTGTGCAACAAAAAGATGACCGCGAGAGATGGAAATACCTTGAACCTAAGGGCGCATATCCGAAACCACCATCCACTCACTGCTGCGTGGATGAAAAACCGAGCGCACCCTCGGACTATGCTGTAATATTGCCTTTTGTCACACAGCTGGCAATGTAAGCAATAAGCATGAACTCCACAAAAATCAAGTGGACATGGGACTCACAAAAAAAAAAGTCAATTGTCTGACAATTGTCTCATAACGGTAAGCATAAAACGTGCAGAGAGTTTCTCAGGGGCAGGGGCTCAAATGTAAAAAATAAAATAAAAATATAGGCCTATATATATATATATATATATATATATATATATATATATATATATATATATATATATAAGCCAAGCCAACAGTTTGTTGACGCTGTCTGAGCCTTACATCATAATGTTTTAATTATTCACGGTAATACCGTATACCAAGGTAAAATAGGGAGGAGGTTTGACGGTATCAAAATTTGGATACCGCCCAAGCCTAATATATATATATATATATATATATATATATATATATATATATATATATATATATATATATATATATATCTTCTAACTATAGAAAAACCTTTGTGGAATGTATCCATTTTTTAAAACACAAAGTCATGATTGGTCAGTAAAATAGGCTTCATTGAGAAATATTGGGCAAATATTGGGATTCTGTTCTTTTTAATGGCTGTAACTTCCTTATACCTTGAGATAGCGTGAAAGTTACTCAAGTCAGACCTGAAAACGTTGCAAGAGAGTCTGGAAAAGCGTAAACAAAGACGTCATTGACACAGGGAGTGAGGGCTAGCTGGCTTGTAAGCAGTGGTTGAGCAGTAGCTTGTCGCGCGGTTCTTTGACCTTCAGTGGTGGCGTATGGAAGGGGCGCGTCAGAGGTGTAGCTACTATCACTGATTTACTCTGATTAGTAAAACAGATATATTTGTTACTCCCACCCCACGTCCGCGATATTGCAAATCATTCCCGAAAAGGAAATGAAACAATTAGGTTTCCCCCTCCGCCTTGACCGTCGACTGCATTAAACTTGTTCTCGGTAAAGTTATTCATATCTAAAGGATAGAAATATGGAGGAACTTTTTTTCCAAAATGTTTTGCGATTCTACGGTGAAAATAATTCGCTGTCCACGGGAAACCTGGAGAACTTTCTGCACCTCATTACCAGCCGCCGCGCGGCATCTGTGGATGATGACGCCAACCCGCTGAAGAACACACAGGTATGGAAATGTGTGTCCATCTCATATTTTTCATTTCACTTTTTCTGCTACTTTCTTCTTCCATTAGGCTATTTCACAACATGTTTTACATGTATCAGAGTATCAGTCTGAATACGGTTTACCATTTATGGAATGATTAAGCTTAGAAAATTATTTAGTTTTTGTTGAAGATGATTTCATTTAGGCTACTGCTTGGCTAGTAGTGGGACTAAAAAATAGGAACCTGTTTTTACGTTGCATGATAAGTCGACTCATCATGCAACGGAAAACAGGTTCCTATTTTTTCCCCCCTTAAGGAATAACGTTAAATGTTTCAGTTTTTGTTGTCCCCGCTTCCTTTTTGTTAGCCTTTAAAAATCCTGCATTTTGGCCTGTTTTTTTATTAAAAACCTTCAAGGATTTGTCTCTTGGGTGTTATACATTATATTATTTATTTATTTTTACTTTTTTGTGTATGTCTTTTATTTTTGTGATTCTTTAGGTGTGTTTTATGTTGTTTTGTATTGTTCAAAATCAGAATAAAATACTTAAAAAAAATAGAATTTTGTAAAATATAGCATCCATTTAACTTAAATTAATGACTATGAAAAGAAGAACATAAGCATATAGAGATATAGGTTATATAGATATATGTTTAACTTATGGATAAATACTGATCTATTACAGATTATTTTATGTAATTTATTTCAATAAAACATTTATTTATTTTTTTAAATTACATTGTTATTATAATTATTATAATAATGTTCTTAATGAACGTAGGGGGGGACTGAGTCTATAAAGGTTGAAACCCTGAATAAATGAACTACAAAATGTTGCAAGTCACACTTTATATTTGTATCTGATGTTGCTAGTAATAGGACCTACTTTGAATGAAAAATGTTTTGGCTGATGTCCTTTTACACTTTTCTTGGTAGTGTTCATCTTTGTCAGAGTTGCTGTCTGCCTTTGGTTTGGGTAATGCTTCTGTGGTCAATCCCAATGATCTGGAGTTGATGTGTCCAGCTATTCTCAATCAGGTCCTGCTCCCTGCTTGTCCTTCCTTCTTGCCCTCAAACCATAATGAATCTGCTTCATTACCTGATCACAAAGGTGAGTTTGATTAACGCAAACCCTTTCAGTTTAGTGAAAGTGGCAAACAGATTGTATGGTGTCTTGAATTAATTTTTTTTTTTTTTTTTTTCTTTTTTTTTTTTTTTTTTGAGCAACGAGGAAATATGCAATCTGATATCAGTTGGGAGTTACAGATTAGTAGCCTATTTGTTTTGAGTTTGAAAAGTGTATTTATAGTACAGTATGTTTTTTTGTCTGTGGTTGGAAACTTATGAATCATGATGGTTAAGTTAATATTCTTATCATTCACATTTGATCACAGATTCTTTTGACCCATCATCACATTGTTGATTCACGCAATGTGAATCAGATCTTATTTTGTTGAAAGGATCTGAACTTTTACAGCATCAGTTTCTCATTTCACATGCAGGAAAAAAAAAACTCTTTGTCTGATCCCATTTCATATGGTAATGATGTCCTCACTGTACAAGAGATAGTGTTTTACTTTACTGCATCCCAATAGAGAAACTTAATTCACTTTCATAATAAAATTAGGTTTCCGTATTGGGATAGAACAAGTTGCGTCATAAGTTAAATCTACAATTGTTTTTGTTTTTTTCGATTCTTGAATTGAACTAATGAAAATATTTTCTGTATGCCTTAACTGTATGTAAATTCATTCCTCAACTCTGTTTCCTCTTTCCTGTAGTTTGGGGTTATGGGTTCTTGGCTGTGACTGTGATAAACTTGGCAGCTCTGATGGGTTTATTTCTAGTGCCCTTGACGAAGAAAACATATTTTCCAAAAGTCTTGACGTACTTCATTGGACTGGCCATTGGGACACTGTTTTCAAATGCTGTACTGCAACTTATCCCAGAGGTAATTTGTAATATAGTGAGATCATGAGATGATATATGACAGAAAAAAATGCTTACAAAAGTTACAAAAGCAGTCATAAATAAATGACTCAAAATCTTCATGCATGCAGTCCTAATTGTTTTTTTTGTTTGTTTTTGGCAGGCACTTGGTTTAGATCCCAGAGATGATGACTATGTGCTGAACGTAGTTGGTATTTTTGGCGGGTTTTACATTTTGTTCTTTACTGAACGAGTTTTAAAGATGGTACTGAAAGCAGATACAGAGGTAAGAGCTTAGACGGGTTTGGACATTGTTAACTTGAACAGACTGAGCTGGTTTTTGACCTCAACTTAATGGTTCACCTCTCCTGCAGCTCGGACACAGTCATTTCCCCCCCCTGCAGTCATCTGATGTCAGTATGTCCACATTTAGCAATGACATCGTCATAAGCAACATCAGCAGTGACATCATTACAAACAACACTAATCATGAAATTAACTATATCAATGAAAAGTCCAACAACCCACATGAGAGTCCAGCTGTTGAACAGGTAACACACAAAATTCATTTGTTTATAATTATAATGTACAAAGTCTACCCTATGCGAGCAAAGACGGTAAGTCCAATGCGATAACATTAAATAGCATTTTCAGGAAAAAGAAAATCCTCTCCAGGTCAACGTGACTAGAACACAACATGAGGTTCAAACAAGAATAAACATGTATGATTATAAACCATTTCCCTGATAGTACTTAGAGATGTTTACCAGATTCTCCCGATATTGTGCATGATTTCCTGATGTTGCAAAGGTACAATAAATATTAAACAATTAAAGATTATTGATTTACAGAACATTATTGATCTGGCATGCAGTAAAATGAGTTCTTGCGATACAGGACAGTGGAATGAAAAAACAGCAGTGGCCAAATACGGCCATATAGCGCATGTTTACAATGAAAAACAGTGGAACAGTGGTCTTTTGCAGAGTCTCACGCATGACGTAGCATTCCAAAATTGCCATTTTAAGTTTAGATATAAACTCATAATTACGAGATATAGGGCCCTATCATACACTCGGTGCAATGCGATGCCAGGCACGATGCAAGTGTTTTTTGCTAGTTTCAGGCAGAAGCACTTATGATTTTCACGGCCATTTTTGTTTAAATAGCAAATGCACTTGCTCCCATCTGTTCGCTGGTCTAAAAACGCATTGTTGGCGCGTTGCTATTTTTTGTGTTATTTAATGAGAGCGTTAGTAATATGTGCCTATAGGCGGAAGCACAACGTGTATGTGTACTGCTCCGCTTATTACACACATAGGGACACATAGGGGCAGCAGCACACAGACATTTTTAAGTATTAAAGGTGCCCTAGAATGACTTGAAACAATATTTTAAATTGTTCTCTAATATCTACATATAGGGTATGCAACTTATTTAAGGGTTAAAATTGTCCAGATATGGTTTTAATTTCCATTTACAATCGCAGAAATTGTCTATAGGATGTAATGGTCTGTTTTTCCCTTATTTGGAAAGGTCATGAATATTAATGTTGAGTTCGGCTCTGATTGGCTGTTTCTCTGTGGCTCATTTCAATGACAGAAACACATCTACCGTATACTGTCTATCATGGAGAGATTATGCATCCAACCTTATGGTTGAGCCTACATTATACTTCAGCCTACATTTACATGTTAACTCATATCGTCAGCAGTCACAACTTTGTTTTTAACATTTAAAAAACATTTTAATCACTGTAATGCGTCACCGTTTGATTTTACAATGATAGCTTCTTCACTTTGAATCACAAACTCTAAACAGCGAACTGGGTAACGTTAGCGTACAAATATGTTGTTTGTAGCCTACAGGGGGGTTTTTGTTGTTGTTTTTTTTACAAATTGCCGATGCCTTGTCAAATTACTACCGCTTCAACTTAAGTGGTGGAGATGACGTTAGCTAGAAGGATCGAGTGAACAATCTCTGTAAGCAAATAAATTAACATAGTTAACGTTAGCACCTGAGTTATGTGTTGTTGATGAAAATAGCCTATAGGCTAAATTATAATTCTATCCGACAAAGGGGGTTTCCATATGTATCAACGGTTATATTTTGTTGATTTGTATGACAGCACTGGCAGGAAATAATATTAAGGGTATGAAAAGTCCCCATGTCCCCTGCACAGCCTGGAACATAACCTCTATTTCCATGATCTGCCATTTTCGCTATCCTCGCGTGACGCATGTGCTGCCATATACAAATGTTGGGGGCATACATATTAATGATCCCCAGTGATTGCGTCACAGTTGGCGTTCGCCTGAAAATCAGTTTTTCCGTGTTTTTTTTCACAAACAAGATTTACATAATATGAAGGAGGAAATAATGGTGTTTAAGACTCACTGTATGTGATGTCCATGTACTGAACTATTATTATTCAACTATGCCATGGTTAATTCAATTTTTAAGTCTAGGGCTAATTCTCATACCTTTAAAAATAAATGGATTCCTCTCTGGAGAAGTGTTTAGTCTTTCTGCTCGCATATTCCCTCATGTAATAAGAATCCGCCATGGTACAAGCGCAACTGGGTTTTAAAGGGAATGGGAGATGACACTCTGATTAGTTTATTGAACATTACACCAAAACACACCCATGGCTAGGGTACAACCGTTTTGGATGTTTTCCCTTGATACACACGCTCTAAGCGCGTCTGTGCCGTTCGCTTCAGACCATACGTTCAGATTTTTAGAATAGGGCCCAAAAAATTTAAAATTGAGAAAAAAAATCAGAATTGTGAGAAGTCGCAAAACACGTTCTATGTGAACGTATTTGGTGAGAGAACGGCCTCTAACCAAGTCTATTTTGTGTTGCATTTGTGCAGAATGCTTGCATTTTACAAACTTGTCGCTGGCTTAAAGGGGATGGAATGTCTAATATAAAGACTGTGGCATGGATGATCACGGTCAGTGATGCCGTGCATAACTTCATAGATGGTGTGGCCATTGGAGCATCATTCACAGTCTCTCTACTCACTGGCTTCAGCACTTCTATTGCCATCTTCTGTGAAGAGTTCCCTCATGAGCTAGGTAAAACAAAGCATAGAGACCTATCATCAAATGGAAAAAAAAAAATGTATGGAATTTTTAAGTCAGATTTTCTCTCTCTCTCTCTCTCTCTCTCTCTCTCTCTCTCTCTCTCTCTCTCTCTCTCTCTCTCTCTCTCTCTCTCTCTGTAGGTGATTTTGTGATTTTGTTGAACTCGGGCATGAACGTTGGTCAGGCTTTGTGTTTTAACTTGCTGTCATCGATGAGCTGTTATCTGGGTCTTGCCTTGGGGATCCTGCTGGGCAGCAGTTTTGCTCCAAATGCAATATTTGCCATTGCTGGAGGAATGTTCCTCTACATCTCTCTTGCAGACATGGTGAGACATCTTACTCTACTTCTAAAATGTTCAAATGAGTTACAATAATGACTGTCAGACTGTACATCATCCCACTTATTAAAACTCAGCATAAAACATCACCATGAAATATTGATTTGAATTGAAATCATTTTATAATCTTATCCACAACTGCAGTGTACAAAACAACTTGCCTGCATCCGAAATCGCATACTCTCATCAGCAGGTACTTATTTTGAATAAGTAATTACTTTACAGCCACTAAAAAGTATATTCTATATAGTATGAACGTGTGTAGTATGACTATAATCTGGATTTACTACATTCGCCATGTTGCCCTTATCACGTGACCTCCCAGCGTCGGTTGTCATGTCACCGCTATTCACAAATCCTCTCCCATGGCCTCATGGGATAGTGAAGCGTCTATCATACACACACTTCAGAATCTCGCCGGAAGATGTAGGTCAGCCGGGTGCTTTTTGCCTACTCTTTAATAAGTACTGTGAATTTAGTCATGTGTCTTTTGTCACATACTGCTTTTTGCCTACTATATAGTCTGGATACTAGGGAATAATGCAATTATAGCCAAAGCCCTGGAGTGAAAACAAATCAGGTCCTCCCTTGAAATCAGGTCTCCAGGACCCCAAACAATCCCATTAGCTCAAAGAACTTTTAATAGGTTCCCTCTTTAGTGCCTGATTATAATTCCTATAAAAATCACGTTATATGTCGTTGGAGGTATGTTTTAATGACCATTGAATGTCCATTTTTAGTTAGCTTAAAGGGATAGTTCACCCAAAAATTAAAATGTTATGTTTATCTGCTTACCCCCAGGGTATCCAAGATGTAGGTGTGTTTGTTTCTTTAATAGAACACAAATGAAGATTTTTAAATCAAACGGTAGAATGCATGTCAATGGGGTGTATTTCTATAAAGCAACTATGAAAGTAAAAAAAAAAACAGACGTACGAATCCATATTAAACTATACGGCTCGTGACGATACATTGATGTCTCAAGACATGAAACGATCGGTTTCTGTGAGAAACCCAACAGTATTTTTTTTTTTTTTTTAACCAGACAAATCTCATCTAATATTCCCAACACCATTACTTCTGGCAAAGAAGGTAAAAAACCTGACACGATCATATATACAGTGCCTTGCGAAAGTATTCGGCCCCCTTGAACTTTGCAACCTTTTGCCACATTTCAGGCTTCAAACATAACGATATGAAACTGTAATTTTTTGTGAAGAATCAACAACAAGTGGGACACAATCATGAAGTGGAATGAAATTTATTGGATATTTCAAACTTTTTTAACAAATCAAAAACTGAAAACTTGGGCGTGCAAAATTATTCGGCCCCGTTAAGTTAACACTTTGTAGCACCACCTTTTGCTGCGATTACGGCTGTAAGTCGATTGGGGTAAGTCTCATCAGTTTTGCACATCGAGAGACTGAAATTATTGCCCATTCCTCCTTGCAGAACAGCTCGAGCTCAGTGAGATTGGATAGAGAGCGTTTGTGAACAGCAGTTTTCAGTTCTTTCCACAGTTTCTCGATTGGATTCAGGTCTGGACTTTGACTTGGCCATTCTAACACGTGGATATGTTTATTTTTGAACCATTCCCTTGTAGATTTTGCTTTATGTTTTGGATCATTGTCTTGTTGGAAGACAAATCTCTGTCCCAGTCTCAGGTCTTTTGCAGACTCCATCAGGTTTTCTTCCAGAATGGTCCTGTATTTGGCTCCATCCATCTTCTCATCAATTTTAACCATCTTCCCTGTCCCTGCTGAAGAAAAGCAGGCCCAAACCATGACTTGGCTTTTACGCCAAACATAACCTTTTCCATTTCTGCCAAAAAATTTAATTTTGGTTTCATCTGACCAGGGCACCTTCTTCCACAGGTTTGGTGTGTCTCCCAGGTGGCTTGTGGCAAACTTTAAACAACACTTTTTATGGATATCGGCTTTCTTCTTGCCACTCTTCCATAAAGGCCAGAATTGTACAGTATACGACTGAATGTTGTCCTATGGACAGAGTCTTCCGCCTCAGCTGTAGATCTCTGCAGTTCATCCAGAGTGATCATGGGCCTCTTGGCTGCATCTCTGATCAGTCTTCTCCTTCTATGAGCTGAAAGTTAAAGGGACGGCCAGGTCTTGGTAGATTTGCAGTGGTCTGATACTCCTTCCATTTCAATATTATCGCTTGCACAGTGCTCCTTGGGATGTTTAAAGCTTGGTAACTTTAAATCTTTTTGTATCCAAATCCGGCTTTAAACTTCTCCACAACAGTATCTCGGACCTGCCTGGTGTGTTCCTTGTTCTTCATGATTCTCTCTGCACTTTAAACGGACCTCTGAGACTATCACAGTGCAGGTGCATTTATACGGAGACTTGATTGCACACTTGAGGTGTGATTGAGGTAGATTATATTTATCATCATTAGTCATTTAGGCCAACATTGGATCATCCTCACTGAACTTCTGGAGAGAGTTTGCTGCACTGAAAGTAAAGGGACCAAATAATTTTGCACGCCCAATTTTTCAGTTTTTGATTTGTTAAAAAAGTTTGAAATATTCAATACATTTCATTCCACTTCATGATTGTGTCCTACTTGTTGTTGATTCTTCACAAAAAATTACAGTTTTATATCTTTATGTTTGAAGCTTGAAATGTCGCAAAATGTCGCAAAGTTCAAGGGGGCCGAATACTTTCGCAAGGCACTGTATGTGTGTGTGTGTATATATATATATATGTGTGTGTGTGTGTATGTATGTATATATATATATATATATATATATATATATATACATATATACATATTAGTGCCTGCGTGGATCGGTCAAATGAGGAAATGAGGCATCTATGTATACATGTCTATGATCGCTCTGTTGTTTGGACCTTCTTCGGTGGAAGTAATGGCTTTGGGAAACTGGATGAGATTCGTCTGATATGAGGTTAAATAAAATACCATAAATAGTGTTTGGTTTCTTGCAGAAACCAATTGTTTTGTGTCTTAAGACATCAATGTGTCGTCATGAGCCGCAGGGTTTAATATGGATTCGTATGTCTGTGTGCTTTTACTCTCATAGTGGCTCTCATATAAAACACCCCATTGACATGCATTATACGAGCAACGGTTGGAGTTAAAAAGCTTAATTTGTGTTCTACTGAAGAAACAAACACACCTACATCTTAGATGCCCTGGGGGTAAGCAGATACACATCAAATTTTTGTTTTTGGGTGAACTATCCCTTTAAGTACTAGCATAACATACAAATACCCGATTAGCCTGATAGCTTATTGCTTATACACCATGCATTTGTGCACATTTGCATTATTTGACACCATGCAATAAAAGAAACACTGCAACAATATTATGGTGATATTAATACTAAAGACGTCTACGATCATTTTCACTACAAACAATAACTGAAATGCAAGATGGTGCCAAGAATGAGCAAGTCTGTGATGTGAAATGTGACATGAAAGTAGCACTGGTTTCAGTTACCCAGATGAGCAAACAGTGTTGTCATGGCTGACAGTAAAAATTGCCCAAAAAGGCCATGACTGATCAGAATCAAGTATTCCAGAAAGCCTCTTTAAATGTCTAATCACAGTGCTGTTTTTCCAGTTCCCAGAGATGAACAGTATCATGGCAGCGCATACCAAAGACTATCGAGGAAGGGTCGTGTTCTTCCTGATCCAAAATGCTGGGCTGTTCACCGGATTCACTATAATTCTGCTTATTACCCTGTTTGCTGGAGATATCAATCTGGGGTAGAAAGAAATAATTGAATGAAAATGAAGCAAAACAAAGAACAGTTGTTTTCAGTGCCAGAAACCAAAAACTTGAGACGGACATGGAGTTTTGTCATATTGTTTAAAGAGATTTTTTTGTGTGATTTAAGTGTTAGTGTCCGATGTGAGCTGGCAACAATACCCCACTGTGTGGGGAGGAATTCCTCAGTGGCTGTGGCAGCCTAGCACAGAGTATCTGAGCAGCTTTGTAGTCCAAATGCCAATGCTACAGCACCTTTTGTGTGAGACTCTGTATCATGTTTACACAGTCTTTAACTAAAGGACATCAAGGAAGAGATGTGTGTCTTTTCTACAGCTTGTTCCATTGGGGGGGAAGAATCAGTGTATTTAAACCTTATTTCCATCTATGTGTATGAGATAGAATGGGGTTTCAAACTGGGTTCTGTCATGCAAAATGTATTTGGGGAAATCCATTTGAACTTTTAGAATTAAAATCCACGTATATTTGTCAAAGTATTTACTTCGATGTGTGGGTGTGTGTGTGTGTGTCCACATCAGGATACTGCAGTTATGTTTTTACAATGTTTTTTTGCTACACTGACCTCCTGATAAGAGTCATTAAATATTTATAACATAAGGAAACAAATTGGGCACAATTGTAATCTAAACCTGAAAGTGTTGTTACTGATAAGGCTAAGTAAACCTGGACAAACAGGAAGTAAATGTTCAGATGTGATTTGTGAGTAGTGGAACAAGGTTCATTTGGTGATAGAATATTATGACAGGGTTTAGTATGATGGGTTCATTTCAGCTATATTTAGGAAGCTGCATGAACTGAAATCATGTTAGGGAAACCCAGAGTTTCACTAAAACTGTTCTCATCATGTGTCAGCACAACTCTGGAAATGGTTTCAAATGCAGTGGCATTGAGAATAATGACAATGGCAGAGAAGGAAAACTGGTCAGACAGTCATTTAAACAGAACATTGTAGTTTGCTTAAAGTAAAACTAATTCAGATCACAACATCAATAATTAATTCGCCACTCACGTTTAAAGACCAAGTTGATGGGGCTTTTTCTGTTACTGCCCCCACAGAGTGGAATGACATTGCATTATATATAAGAACTATATATATTTAATGTAATCTGACTGAGACACATTTTTTATTTGTTGGCTTTTGATATTATTTGAGATATGAAGTGATATTGTGTGTTACTATATGTTTTTGTATATTGTATTTTTGGTCTGTTGTTTGTAAATCCACACTATAAAAAATATTTTTTTTAAACAACAACAGTTTGAAAAAAATCAGTTATGACAACAAATCATGTTCAACCAATAAATTATATTGAGTTAATTAACTTAATTTGTTACATAAACACACATTAGGTTGAGTATTAAAAAACAATTAAGTAAAACTACATAAGCCCTGGAACGGCTTAATCACCTATTTTAGTTCAAATCCACAGTTAGCATAGCAAACATATTTAGCATGTTAATGTTAAATTAAGAAAAAATGAGTTGTTGCTTATTGAACCAATGTAGTGTTTACCTTCAGAAAGTCTCTTTAGCACAATGGTAACCTCAGAAACTTCACCATGACAGAAATGCTGGGAACTATAAAAACACTACCCAGTCAAGATAATTTAATTTAGTTTCTACAACTTTTGTTTTTTTTTCTAATGATCAATATTATCAATATAACTCAACAAAATAATGTTTGCAACCTAAAAGGTTGAATTAAATCACTAAATTATATATTTTTTAACTTGCAAACATTGTGGTAACAGCTTGCCTGCATTAATTTTTAGAGTGTAAAAATAAAAATGTCTTGCTGTCAACTATCCACTGCATGTCCTACAATGATAGCTATTGCTTCTGCTTGAGATTGTGTTGCTATACAAAACTATAATTTGAACTTTTAAAATAAATGTTTGTAAGACTTAAAATTTAACAGCAATTCACACACACACACACACACACACACACACACACACACACACACACACACACACACACACACACACACACACACACAAAGATTTCTATCACCATATTTCCCTTTTTTGTGTCCACTAAACGGCGCTAGTGTTCATATGATTAGAGACTTTAGACAATGATACTTTCGACCATTAGTGAATTTCAGATTAGACAGATGGGTGCATCTCAATCAGCCCCCTAGTTCAGTTGTTAGGGCACTGATCAGGGAGGCAGTCCATTGACTTATGTCCTGATCAGTGCCCTGACTAGTGAATTAGGGAGCTGATTGAGCCGCAGGGTATATTCCTCATTGCGCGCTACACTACCAGTTTATAAAAAATCTAATAACAAATGTAGTATCTTTGGTTAGTAGCCTAGCTAAGTTCTCTTAATTTAAAATGTACTTAAATATCCCTTAGTCTGAACGGATTAAAAAACGTAAAAGGTGTATGTAGCCTATTTAATATATAACCTATCAGCGTTATTACCAGTTGTTGATTAGCAAGTAATACATTAAAACGAACCAAGATGTACTAGGATATCACACTGACTGAGCACTCGAAAATACTTAGGACTTTGACTCAAAACAGAAACCATTAACTGGTTACTTACATTCTTCGAAATATCTTAGTTTGTGTTTAGCAGAAGAAATTAATTTTTAGTTTGTGTTTAGCAGAAGAAATTAATTTTTACAAGTTTGGAACAACTTGAAGGTGGCTACGTTTATGACAGAATTTTCATTACTCTATCATTGCATTCATTGTCCTTATAGTTCCTTCTCTCCAGTAGATGGCGGTAGTGTTCATTCTCTAGTTGCCATCGAACGACAAGAAAAGAAGAACCTTCGGAACAAAGTAAAGCATTACTAGGATCACAGTACAGGTAGGTATATGTTATTTGTATATAAAAATACGAAAATCTGGGAAAAAACGTCACTTTTGATTCGCATAATGTAATTGCATGTTGTCACATTTGATATAAATTGCAAATTATATTTTAAAGCGCTCTGAACACTTCCGTAAACACACAAATGTATTATAAATTTCCTTGCTGGTTGCCGATAGTCATCGAGGAAAGGTCAGTAACCTGGAACGCTCGTCTTATCAGGATCAGGGCATTCTTGTGATCGAGTAATTTGAGAGTAAGTTATCTGTGTATAATGCCGTCTTTTATGTTTTTGATACAAACACTATAGATGGGAAAGTGAGATTTAATGCTGTTTAACTGTTTTTTGATGTACACAAAAAAACAATGTTGGTTGTAACTATAGTAACTGCGTAGTTAGTCACTGTAATTTAATTATTTTACCCTTGAAAAAGTAAAGTAATTAAGGGATTACTCTTATATTTTCTTCAATTTAATTATAGTTACTTTTTATGTAATTAAACTATACTGTGTATAGACTGTAGAACAATTATATATAATAATGGAAGTAACATCACAATTTAAAGTCTAACTTTAAAATGCATGTTTTTATGTATCCTTCTCACATTTGTAATACTTTGGTCAGTTATAATTAATTAATTTGTTACATTTCTATAGCACTTTTCTAGGCACTCAAAGCGCTTTAAAAAAAGAGCCTTCTCAACCACCAGTTGAAGAGATGAATTTATGTAGTTTTATATTATTTATTTGAATAGAGCCTTTTCATGTATATCCTTGAATCACTTAAATAGTCATCGTTGATAGGATTTATAACGTACTAAGTAATTAAATACTTTTTTGAGGGAGTAATTTGTGTTGAAATCTAATTATACTATTAAAGATGTAACTTGTAAATATGTATTATTTTTTTAGAGGAAGTTATCCAACACTGAAAAAAGTTCAGTGTTGTAATTGTAAATAGTAATGTAAAAAAAAGTTATTGCATCATTTATAAATTATTGATATATAGATGTAGATGTGAAATGTTGTTCACTTACAAGACAAGATTCTAATAATAGGATTTGATATATACAGTCGTAAGCTTTATGAGTTATTACTTAACAACATAATGTCATGCTTGATTTGAAGGTCATGGCTGAGGTAAAGATTCGTCGATACAGAGAAGAAGATCATGAAGAAGTAAAGGAGGTTTTTACTATTGGTATGAGTGAGCACATCCCACCTTCCTGTATGCACGTTCTCAAACAGCCCCTTGCGCAGATGTTTCTGGGATGTGTGTTTTGTGCTTTACTGACTAGTTCAAAGTCCATCCTTTTGCCTGTACTAGCAGTCACGCTGCTTTTGGCCGCAGGCCGTCAGAGTGTAAGTTACATGTTCAACAAATACATTCAGACGTGCCTTGATCAAGATCTCAACAACATTCAGCAGACCTACCTGGATCCACCTAATGCCTGCTTCTGGGTGGCTGAGAGCCAAGGTCGTGTTGTGGGTACAGTAGCGTGTTTACCTGCGGAGAAAGACCAGAACTTCCTGGAACTGAAGCGGATGTCGGTTAAAAAGTCTCACCGTGGACAAGGCATTGCCAAAGCGCTGTGCCGCACGGTGGCAGACTTTGCTCGTGAACGTGGTTACATAGGAGTGATGCTTCACACCTCGGTGGTCCAGACAGATGCCCAGAAGCTCTATGAGCACATGGGCTACCAGAAGGTCAGTGAATTCAGTGCTCCAGATGTGATTGCCAAGCTAACTAATTTCACATTGATGGAGTACCAGCTCATCGTAAAACACCATCACAACTAAGGCTGAGATCTGCAATTTCACTAAGACCCGCATGCTATTAATGAACAGGCTTTTAAACCCTGGTTCAGATCACTGAAGAAGCACACCACTATCATCATTTGTCTATTTCTTAATCATTAACCTTGGGGGGAAGGGAAGTATTATTTTATAAGAAACTTTTCATATATGGAAAAAATCTATTTCTTATGTGAGTTAAAATGATTAAATCTGATTTACTTTAAAAAGCCTGAATAAAAGCAAAACAATGTGTCCCAGTTTCGTTATGCTGTGTTAGCTTGTGTTGCTTAAGATCATTTGAATATATTTATTTATATTTTCTATGACTCAGACAATAAAATAAAAAACTGCAGTTTTCTATAAATCAACTCAAGTATATGTTTTTAGTCAGAGGCATGAGATGTAAATGCCTTGAATCTGACAGTGACAGATGCTGTTCAACCGAAACAGTTACATGTTACATGTCCACCATTGTAGTGTAATGTCAGTGAGAATGTGACAATTACCTTTTTTTGTATGTGTGTTTTTAATTTATGGAGAAAATAGTGATTGTCCTGTGACTGAATGATTAAATGACTGAATGATTAAACATGCGATGCAACGTTTCATCTGGATAAAGTGATTTGTTATGATGAGACCAAATGTAATTTGTGGAAATGACATCAATAAAAACTTTGAAATGCACTGTGTTTTAACACTTTTATTTGAGCCATTTTCAGTTGAATTTATCCTGACTTGATTTTTATTTGGGTTTGATTAGCTCTGTAAGCAACATCAGTGGTCTGAACTGAAGTTGACCATGTGATTTCTTACAGGAAGTTTTACTCTCCCTGCGTCCCAATTCGCATACTATCCAAACTAAATAGTATACGAAAATAGAATTAGTATGTCCCAAATCGTAGTATGTTGAAAAGAGTATTCCAAAGATTCCCGGATGGTTTACTATTTCCGGTCCGAATTCACAGTATGGATCGATGGGCACTCTAACGGCTGATATTGCCCACAACCCATTGCGAGTTGGACGAGGATTCGATTAGAACTAGCCTACAAACGCGGATAAAAAGCGTTAAAAAACTACAAACATGACGGATGTGCGAGTTCGATGGTTAAGTAGAGAAGTTTAGATAAAGGGGTTTGAGTGACCCTATCAATATTTAACCTGACAAAAATATATTTATTCAGTGTTGTCCACATTATATTTCACCTGCAGCAGCATTGTGAACTTTTGTAATGACATTTTTGGCCATTAACTTTTAAATGCATCATTATATTCAAAGCAAACACATGAGGAGAGTCTCTGCATTAAAGACCCACAAATGGCAGATCAACGAGCGGCTACATTTCTCTCCGATACGGTAGGAGATTAATCTGAATGTGGAAGATTTGAACTGTGACGAATCTGACGATGATTGACAGGGCAGATAAACGGTGACGGGATGCACGTAACTAAGCGACAGAGTCCGTTAAAGATGGCGAAGTAGTATGTCCCGAAGCTTGCATACTTTTCTGCTACACACTCAAAAGTATATACTTTTTCTTCACAAAAAGAGTACATACTTTTAGGACGTAGGCTAGTATAAGTAGGCGAATTGGGACGCCGCATTCGTCATCAAAACTGGAAAGAGAAAAAAAAGCGTCTTTGGACGTAGCTTAAATGTTTGTACTTATATAATATAATAATAACAGTTAATTGAATCAGCAACATTTCGCACAGATTGTGTCATCTATTTGCAATAAGCACGTCTGGTCGCTTTACGTCTGATAGGTCTGGCACTGGAGAAGCCTGCGTGAAATTGTATGCTTAACTCACGACGTTTACACACTAATTGACAACATTTTGTGCTTTGTCGTGCATTTAAGGTGAATTTTAAAAGATATATAATATCTTTCTAAAACTGTCACAGACTGAGAAGGCGCATTCCTTTTATTCTAATGTTTCGTCTTCATCTTTTCCTCTCTAATCTCAGCCTAGATGTTGTGGTTTCAGATCCGTGAGTATCGTGATGCAGATTACTCCTCTGTGAGGACCTTATACTCCACTGGGTTCAGAGAACATGTTGGAAATGTGTATCGTCTGGCCCTGAAGCAGCCATGTACTCAAGCTATGCTGTGTGGAGTCTTCCTTCTCATCTATATCTTCTCCAGCTCATTTCTGACCTGCATTATGGGTGTCGGTGGGGTTATGCTTGCTGGTCGGATGGCAGTACAGTATATTTTTGAACAGGGTATTCGGCTTGGGCTCAATGAGGATCTGTTGGACATCAGGAACTCCTACATGCAGACTGGCAGCAGGAGCTGCTTTTGGGTGGCTGAGCTGAAAGGGTCTATTGTCGGAACGGTGGGCATTTTGCCCTGTGTGGAGGAGACAGGTGCTTGGGAATTGAAAAGGATCTCTGTGAAAAGGGAGTTTCGGGGTCGTGGCCTTGCAAAAGCTCTTTGTAAATCAGCCATGGAATTTGTTGCCAGACATGATGTGAAGAGGGTGGTGCTTTTCACCTCTGTGGTCCAAACCGATGCTCATAAGCTGTATGACAGCATTGGGTTTAAAAAAGAGAAGGAGTTTGTGTGGCCATCACTTCCTGCCAGGCTGATCAATTTCGTGGTGTTTAAATATGCACACAGCAGGACTGGTTGTGTTATTTCATGCTAAAATAAAAAAGGAAGACGAAAAAAAGTTGTAGGCTATTCATATCTGTCAAGGTCCCTTTGGTGGATTTTTTAAATGTAGCCTATCAGATAAGAATCATTTTAAAATAAAGGATTCACAGACCAGGACATTTTATAAATGTTTACACCATCTGTTAATAAACATAAATCAGTTACAAGAATACAGTGCACGTTGGTGTCCCATCTGTTCTGTTCTGTTTTGTTGTTGTAAAATTAATTATCTATTGTAAAATTAACCTTGCATGATTTTTTTCCATGAACTCTTGACGGAATTTTCCGGCTCTCCATGTTTTCAATGTTGTACGGTAGAGGGGGCTATTACACATTTTAGTTTCAAAATGTTGCTTTTTTTAAAAATTAGACTTGCCCTCATCCAGAAATGCATGGAAGTAGAATTGAACTTTTTTTTAATGATAATGATGATGATGTTCTTTCTTTTGCTATATCACAATTCAACTATCAAATATTCATACATTTATCCATGACATTTTTGTGAAAATGATCAAAAACGCTTGTATGGAGAAATTAAAAATAAATGAATGAATACATATCTGTGGCCAAAATGCTAAAATCATTTGACTTTGGCAATCCAAATCATGAATAGATACACTGATTCATAACGGATCGAAGCTTTGTTTTGAAATCGGCCCATGATCTAGCCTGACAAGCCAGACCCCCATCAAGATGTTTGGTCTGGAAAACTCACCATAGACAGGGCTCAATCCGAGGGGCAGGATAAACGGTTGTCTTTCAAACTCCCTCTGCACGCGATAGGATAGCGCTACAACCAACCAGAGCAACGAAGGTGAAACTGAGCTCGTTGATAGATTAAACATTCGCTGTATCCGGTCGGCAAAACTCCAAACACATCTTCCGTCTTACAAATGACTTCAGTGCCGTTCTTTTCTCAGAGAAAAGCTTAACTCCAAGTCTTCCAGAGTCGCGGTCAAAGCTGATTCGAAAGACCGCAGTTGGCCAGTTTCTGTATTTACTAGAAACGCAACTCGGCCGTCGTCATTATGGCCCTGCCCACCGACTCTATACACGATGTGATTGGCCCGGCAAGAGTTAGGGGAATACAGCTCAGAAGGGTATTGAGTTGCTAGACGACACTCATGGGCAGATTAGATTTGCTGCCGCTAGGGTGCCTAGATTTCTAGGCTATGACCGTTATTTAGTTGTTGTTTTTTGTGCACAAAAACTATTCTGGTCGCTTCCTAAAATTA